>NW_020837946.1:28989067-29138069 GCF_003676395.1 Aethalodelphis obliquidens | reverse complement strand
TGTGTGTGTGTGTGTGTGTGTGTGTGTGTGTGTGTGTGTGTGTGTGTACTGGGGGGCAGTCTTATAGGACTGAGCTCTTAGCCTGTGGGATCTGACCCTATCTCCAGGTAGATGGTGTTAAAATTGAGTTCGACTGCAGGACATGCAGCTGATGTCAGACAATTGTTTAGTGGTGGGAAAGACCCCTACACTTCAGAATTGGGAGCAGAATTATACTCTGCATCCTCAGTGCTTGCTTCCCATACTGTATGAGCCATTGTAAGGATCCAAGAAATGTGTTGAATAAAATCAATCAGGAGAGATTCGTTAGCATTGTGCATGGCGCGAGTGCCCCGCCTATGATCTATGTTGCATATTGCTTTCCTGTGGAGATGAAAGTTAATTATAGTCTGAGGCTCTCAGATTTCCAAATTATTTAAATACTCCTCCTTGTTCTGACTTCAAACCTTCTGATTATAATCTGTGTCTCCAAGTAGCTTGCACAGGAAGTGAAGTCACTCTCAGGGCTGTGGACATCTGGTCTCCTGGATAGGTTCTATTTTAAATCTAAGACTAATAAATTGGCATTCTTGTTCCATCATTAGTCTTGGTTGGTGTTGTGAGGATCATCAATAGTGCCCACACACTATACTTCTGATTGTGCAAGGATGAAGAATAGGCTTTGGTGGTGGATTCTACCAAGGCCATATCACCCTAGGAGATAACCTACTCACTTCCTTGGAGACTTACTGGTTTTCCTTTTTTATAGATACTTCAAAAAATAATAATGAGTACTGTCAGAATTTAGAGGAGAGGGACAAAAACATACATCGATTGATCGCAATTATGTGTCAGGCACTATTCCAGGTGCTTAGAAAACAGAGAATGGATGACAATCCTGCCATTTTAGTATGGGAGATGGACAATATGATAATAACGTATGAACAAACAATAATATTGATTATTGTAAGTGCTATGGAATAAAATGAAAAGTAGAGCAGGATAAGGGGGTTTAGATATTGCTGAATATTACAGTCTTTCATAGTGTGGCATGTGTAGACTCCATTAAGAAAGTGAAATTTGAGCAAAGATGTGAAGGAAGGGGTTTGCTAAGTACCATTTAGAGAAAGAGTGTTCCGGGTAGAGGCTCTGGGGTGGGAGTCTGCCTGGCAGATGTAAATTGCAGCTAAGAGGCCAGTGTGGCCAGAGCAGAGTGGGATGAGCAGGGAGGAGAGGAGTAGGAAAGATCAGAGGGATGCAAAGGTGGGGTGGGAACAGGCCAATGTAAGGACTTGACCTTTACCCCTTGACCTTGATCTTTACTCTCAGTAGTAAACTGAGAGCCTCTACAGGCTTTTAAACATAGATGAGATACTACCTGATTTACAGGAGAATATTTTGAAGTTAGCGCCAACAGGACTTCCTAAGAGATTGGGTGTAGAATGTGAAGGAAAGAAAAGTAAAGGGCGACTCCAAGGGTTTTGGTTTGAGCAGTTGGGAGGATGAAGTTCCCCTTCACTGAGAGTTTGAGGGAGGAACAAGTTTGAGGTGTGAGATGTTGGAATAAAAGGGAAATTTGGGGCTTGTTAACTTTTTTGCCTATTTGCAATTTAACTAGGAATCTCAAGTAGAATAGAGGAGTATCAAGTTTGGAAGAGAGGACAGCTTGGAGATATAAATTTGGGAGTTACCTACACACAGATGGTATGTAAAGCCATGCAACTAGATGGAATTATTAACAGATGAGTGTAGATAGAGGAGATAACCAAGGATAGACTCTTGGGGCACTCCAACCTTACGAGAGGACAAGAGGAGGAACCAGCAAAGGAAACAGAAAAAGTGGGACACCTCATGGGGATGAATTAGGAAGAAAACCAAGAGAGTGCTGTGCGCTGGAAGGTAAGTGTAACCGAGAGAAGGAAATGATCCACCATGTCAAACACTGCTGATAGGTGGAGTCTGTACGAGAACTACAGACACATCCTGGGATTCTTCAGTCATCGCAGTAACTTCTGGGGGCTGTGGGTGTAAACTTGACTTGATGGCATTACTCGAGTGTGACTACTGCATGCTGTTCTTGGGCAAGAGACACTCGGGCCTGGGGCCACTTTCCCTGAGATTGAGATAGGTAGTGTACCTACACGGAAGGAGGAAACCGTGGATTTGCAAAACCCTTGCTTACGGCCCCTTTGTATAGAAACCATGCTTCCTTGGACCAAATGAGAAACTTGTGATTAGAGATTCCTGAGGGCTTATAATTTCTGCCCAGAAGAAATTAATCTAAGGCGCAGAGCAGCTGCTCAGGCTTGGGAGGGTTACGGGTTTTGCTTCCAGCAGCTCAGCTGTAAGCTTGGGTAACCTTTCTGTGTCCTCTGCAGAATGAGTAAGCGTGCAGCTCTGGGCCAGGACCATTTTTAGACGTAAAGATGCTCATGTTAAGGCCAAGAAAGGAGCAAATGAAGGTTATATACGACATTTCCCACCTGGTAGGAGTAGAGGGAGGAAAAGGTTCTTTAACCTATTTCTGTCTGTTGGAATCCCATAATTTTCATCTCTCTGATATAAAAAGAAATGATCTGGCCAACAGAGGGAAGGTCACCCCACTGTGTCAGACCTCAAGTAGCTTCAGTGAGATAAGATTCTAGGCGGGGCAAATGGTCTATGCAAATGTGGTGGGGCAGCAAACCTAAGGCTCACAGGATTGTGGCGAACCCGTTTGGATGACATTCAGAAGTCCTAAAACAACATGCTGGTAAGTGTGGAGAGGAATCCTGCAGTCAGAAAGTGAAATTCAGACTGAAGTACCAAGACTGTAGATGTGAATAAAGGGAACTGGGGAGGTAGCTGACTGAGGAGGTGACTGCCCGTTGGCTGGAGCGGTGGTTGTGAAAGTGTGGCCCTCAGATCGGCAGCATCAGTGTCCCCTGGGAACTTGTGAAGAATGCAAGTTCTCAGGCCCCATATAAGACCTGCTGAATCAGAAACTCTGGAGATGGGGCACAGCAATCTGTTTTTAACAGGTGATTCCGATTCATGCTAATGCTGAAAACCACTTGTCCACTGAGCTAGGCTGATGACATTTACTCACTGGAATTGACTATTAAAAACATGACAGCATATACGCACCATAATACATAAAATAGATAACCAACAAGGACTTACTGTGTAGCACAGGGAACTATACTCAATATTTTGTAATAACCGCTAAGGGAAAAGACTCTGAAAAAGAATATATATATATATGCATATATGTATAACTGAATCACTTTGCTGTACACCTGAAACTAACACATTGTAAATCAACTCTACTAACTTCAATAAAAAAAATAAAATAAAAAAGAAATTAAAATATAAAAAAATATGAAAGTCAATACAGGTTTTGAACCTGACTGAGTGGGAGAATTGTCTAAATTATCTAAATATATTTCTGATTCATTCCCCTAGAACAAATGACAATAACAAAGTGAAAGATATTTCTCGATCAAGTTATATAGCTTTTGGCTGTAAGTATATATAGGCATATATATAACTATGTATTTGTTGGATGTAAGTAACAGAAACCACAACTCACAGGGGCTTAAACCATAAAGTTATTTGTTGTTTATTGGACAGGAATTCTGAAGGTGGTCCAGGGTTGGCTCAGAGGCTCTTTGAAGTCATTGAGGCCTTGGGCTCAGGCACCAGGTTTTTTCTATACTTCTACACTGCCACTCTCCTGGTGGCACCCTGCTGGTGATGTCTCACCTCATGGCCACAAAATGGCTGCCCAAGCTGCAAGCATTAGGTCCTGGTAGAGTAGCATTTTAAGCAGGAAGGAAGTAGGTGGAAGTCAAAGTGATTTCTCCTTGCATACCATTCATTCATTCATTCACTCATTCATTCCCTCTTTCTCTCTGCCTTCCACACCCTCTCTCTCTCACACATACACACATCCCCACTGGAAGACGATTCCTCCTTATGTATCACTGCACAAAACTGGGTCACATGCCTGCCCCTAGACCAATCACTGGCAAATGGGACTAGCTAAGATCTATCAAGATTCATGGCCTAGAGTTGGGCCCATTGCCCATCCCAACAAAATCAGAGTTCTGTTAGTCAAGAGAATGGGAGCAGGGCTGTAGGGAGGGCAACTAAGAGTGCCTGCTACAGTTACAGGATATGTACACTTAACCTATATTTCAGTGACCAATAAAGTAATTACTTTATTCATATAATGCCTTTCTCTGAGTCATATTCTAAAAGTTCTACTGAATATTCTTCCCTCATGCCTTTATCATGACAGTTTTAATAACATGGAGAAATTATTTTTTAATAATCTCACATTAAAGTTACTCCTAATGGGAAGACCAGACTTGAGATTTCTCAAGTTGGGTCATTACAAATAATAAGCTAGTGTGAGAGCTAGTGCATCAGCTGAAAAATGAACAAACAAACAAAAACAAAATAGTAATTATCTGAAAGATATTATTTTTGAAATGGCACCCTCATTATTTTTCAACAAATAGCAAGCACATATAATTCCATATCTTGTATTAATTTTGGACAAATGTATGGTAGTAGGTATAGTGGTTAAAATCACTTTGTTCTCTTCTCCTATGGGAGTCTATCCTGGACCATCCTAGTCATCCCATAGTGGTTCAAACAAGCGATTGTTCAGATTCATACTGGGAAGTACAGCCTGCTGGGGATGGGGCTGAATATTTCCTACAGTGTCCCTAGAGAGGAGAAACTCTGCCCATGTCTCTCTCTAACCCCTTCCTAGATGTCCAGCTATTGGAGAAGCAGCGATTATCTGATTGGTCAGGGCTTGACACCCACTGGGAAGAGTCTCACTAAAGGGCAGGGCTACTGGATTGAAACGTGATTGTGTTCATGGTCGTATTCTCTGTTCAGACTTTTCCTCTTGGTTCTGGCTGATAACTGATGGGCATAGCTGACTCCAGGGGAATGGAACCGGAAGCTTTGCTCGAGTTTCTTAGTGTGAGTCACACGTTCTAATCGAGTTCAATTTTACCGTGAAGAAGCCCTGTGTGCTGACGGGCAACTGCCACATGCCCCACTGTGTGTTGTAGAGCACCAGGGGATTTCCCCTCCAGTTACTGTTCTTTGTGGTCTCACCCCTTTGGTTGAGAAACCCACAAGAAGGGGCAGAGGAAGTGGTAGGATTAGGGCACAAAACCTCACCTGAAGTCCTTAAGTTTTCTTCATAATAAATGAGGTGCTGACTTCGGAAATAAGCCAAAGTTAGTCATGGTTTTAAAATCATCCATTTTATTATGATGGTATAGAAGCAATGCAGAAGCATCTGAAAGCTCCCTGAATTTTCAGAAAGTAACTTGTACCTGAAACACCATTTAAAACTACAGAGAGGGACTCCCCTGATGGCGCAGTGGTTGAGAATCCACCTGCCAATGCAGGGGACAAGGGTTCAAGCTCTGGTCCGGGAAGATCCCACATGCCACGGAGCAACTAGGCCCGTGAGCCACAACTACTGAGCCTGTGTGTCTGGAGCCTGTGCTCTGCAACAAGAGAGGCCGCGATAGTGAGAGGCCCGCACACCGCGATGAAGTGTGGCCCCCGCTTGCCGCAACTGGAGAAAGCCCTCACACAGAAACGAAGACCCAACACAGCCAAAAATAAATAAATAAAATAAAGAATTATTAAAAAAAAAAAAAAAAACTACAGAGAAACACAGGTATCAGCAATTTTTAACATCACTCCTGGTCTTTCAAAAGTTCCTAACTGGCCTTTGTAAACGGTCTTATTAGGTCGAAATATATGAGCAGATGGGTATGACTCCTACTACTTTAATAAAATACTGTAATTTTCTTCTTAAACCATGCAATTATAAGGTAAAATATTACGCTTTTCTTTTAAAATTCCATTTACTCAGGCTACATATGGTGTCAAGAAACAGAAATCTACTCAATATAGACTAAACTAAAAGCAAATCCAAGGAAAAGCAATACACAGCCGGTTCTTATGAAGGCGGTAAACCTGACGGGCTCTGAAGACCTCACAGGCAGAACTTGGTGGCCTTCTCTTGTTCGCTACAATTACCATCACTCAGACACAAACTTACTCATTTTTTCTCAGTTCAGATCTTTTGAGAGAGCAAGAGAAAACTCTGATTGGTTCTCCTTGAGTCAGGTGTATCCATTCTGGCCCAATCAGCTGAGGTCAAGGTGGTAAGGACATCTGAGCAAACATGGCCACCTAGGCCCATGTCTTAGGTATGGCCTGCGGGAGAAACAGGTTCTCTCAGAAGGATGTGTGGGCAAGGATGCAATGACTGACAATTTTTTTTTTCAATTTTATTTTAGTGTAGTTTTAAAAGCAGCAGTTAACACCAAACTATTTAGAGAGAGTGCAATAATAAGCAAACATATAAATGGATACAAGTAACAGAAAATGACTGAACTCTGACTTTTTGTGTGTGTGCTGTCACTGTTATTTAATTGTCTCACATAATGTTATCCAAGACTGAAGTAAACCTTTCGAATTATTCTTCTCTAAATACAGACATTCATGGGTCTTTCCCTATTTATTACACTACCAAATAATTTTATAGTTGATCTAATTTGATCTGCTATTCTTCCATAGTTTTGTCTTCAGAATCTGTAAAAGGAAGGAAATGAAACGATGTAACTATTTTAAAAATATGTTAGTAACATGTTTTTATTAGCTTTTCTTTGGCTATCCTTTTCCTTCTGTTCACTGGATTCCTGTATTCAATCTGATTCAATAGCTGAGGGAGTGCATGTGTGAGAAGGATCCTATGAGGGGAATCAAACCACATGATCATCATTAGACAGTTTCATATCAAAACGAAATTCTGGCCGCTTTCCTGACCTTAATCTATGTCTATGTGCCATCTCTCTTGGCTCCTTTGCTTCTCATTTTGAAATTTTTTAGCAGCTATATTGTCAGTTCCGTTTCCTCTTTTGGCCCTACTTTTCCTCCATGCACCAATTCTAATTCCCCATAGCTAACCCCACGCCAAAGCCCATCACACTGCACATTTTCAGACTGTAAGGTGCAATGGATCTATTAATCTTATTGGATATTTAAATGAAAGTGTGGAGCCATGGGTGAATATCCTGACTGGTCAACCACAAAGAAACCTACATCTGCCTTGTTTGCATAAAATATCATGACAACTCAATTACGATCTTTGAAAATCTGGACCTGCAGATATATTTGTGTCCATTTCCTCACTTACTCATTCTGAGGGGAGGATTCGGTTGTCACTGTCAAATATAAAAGTAGGAAGCTAAGCTCTAGAGAATCAGCAAACATGGCTGAATTTCTGGGGATGTGGGAACGCGGAGGGTTTGAGAAGAATCATGTCACAGGGACACTTGACCTCTTCTACCCAGTTCCATTTATAAAAGGAAAGTCCACCTTTTTTTTTTTTTTTTTTGCGGCACGCGGGCCTCTCACTGCTGTGGCCTCTCCCGTCGCGGAGCACAGGCTCTGGATGCGCAGGCCCAGCGGCCATGGCTCACGGGCCCAGGCGCTCCGCGGCATGTGGGATCTTCCCGGACCGGGGCACGAACCAATGTCCCCTGCATCGGCAGGCGGAGTCTCAACCACTGTGCCACCAGGGAAGCCCGAAAGACCACCTTTTAACATTAATGTTTGTCTACCAGCTACCATGTGTGTGTTCTTGATTTTGTGACTTTTCAGAGCTGGTTTGAGGAATCAGATCTAAAAAATCTACTGCAGTATATAGAGAATTAAAAGAACTGAGTTTTTTTAGTATTTAAAGGACATTGAGTTTTGCAGTTATTTTCATTTTTTCCTTTTTCCTTCTACTCCAAGTTTCTCTGAATGCCTTGTCCTCTTTGAAAGTTGCAAGATGCCAGATCACTTCTATATGGCATCATGGATAAACCACTGTCAGGGGCAAACGGGTGTCTAGCCAAACGGCTCAGTGTAGCATCTTTCTACCAACTTCCCTGTGAAACCTTGGTCCCCACAAGATAAATCACTGGCAATGTTTCAGTGTTTGCCAGCTCCCTCCTGTACACAGAGTTTTAAGTAAAGAAGTAGTAAAGATGGAAACAGACTAGATTATTATTATCTTCTAGATATACAGGTCGTATAGGCAGATTTAGAAAATATATAAGCCTATATACAAATATATACAAGATACATATATGTATGCATGTATAAAAATTCCCAGGTTTTCCCTGTTAAAGAGAATTCTAACTTGGACTTGTCAGGGTCTTCCTTTCACCCACATTCTGAGGAGGATCCTGACTTGCCCTGTCAGCTATTTTGAGCTTTGTAATGAAGGACTGAGAAGAAAAGGTGAGAAGGATGAGACATAGAGGCTGGAGCTGAACTTATTGGGGAGAGTTTGAGGCGAGTATGACATGGAAGCAATTTCAGCATTAAAAAAAAATTTGCTTCCATCTTTTATCCCTCCTTCAAAGTGTTTATGAATAAAAGAAACAGAGTTATTTCAAAGTTACTTCGGTTGCTGGACTGTGTTCTCTGACCACAGGGTCGTTCTCTAAGACTGGACAATGTGTGTCACGACCATTAGCACAACGCAGACTGCTTATCACTTGACAGACGTACCATCTGACAAAATTAGATCTTTTTCATCATCTGGCATTAGATCAGAAAAGAAATCTTTATATTCTGAAACTAATATTAGATAAAACATGGTGGTTTAGAATATAACTAACAGCCCGTGAGATGTTCTTTGTGAGTGCTTTTCAAACTTTGTTGACCAAAACCCAGTGTAAAAAAAAAAATACATTTTACGTTCCAGTCCAGTACCTTCACTTGTGTGCATATAATGAAACAAAAAGTTAAATGAACGAAATACTCACCCTTTTCTAATCTATTCTTATCCTTCTCTTATCTTTCCTAATACTTATCTTTTTCTTTCTATCCTATTCTCATTCATTGGGAAAAAAATCTGCTCTCCTTACTTACCCTTTTAGCATCAATTTTATTCTAGTTCAAGGAAAAACGCCAGTTATTAAATCCATTTCATGACCCACTAAATTTTTTTCACAACTCACCAAACCCACAATATGGAAAGCACTGTATCTCGTTATATTTGATTCCAATGCTCATTGAATAAACAGCCCTCACAACAACCTGAAATCAACCCAATTTTCTTCACTTAATTACCACTAAAGTTCTTTAAGATTATGAATTAGTTAAGCCTAAGAGCCTTAAAATTTGAATGACCAACTTAAATCGCTCTGTTGCAAAGACTTGGGAATACATACTCGACAATCTGGCTTTTCTTCCTCCATCCTGGGAAGCTGCCGGTCATCCCCTTCATGAGAGACCGTAGAGCTTTTTCTCAGTTCTCTCACGGGGGCCATAGTGCCCTCCCTCCTTCCCATGAGTGTTGCTTATCACCAGCTGGGCTGACTAGAATAATGGTGCTGCCACCCAGGTACCCAGATACACTGTCTGACTGGGCCTCTTAACGATATGTATTCTGGCTGGAAATGAATTCACCACGCTCCTCTGGACAGTGACTTGGGCTGCTTGAGCATCTTCCGGAGGGTCAGTGATGAAGCTAGGTTAGTTCTCTAAGCGTGCCCCCATCGATTTCATGTTCTGTCCAGCCACCAGCTATGTTGCTGAGCCCTCCACCAACTATTCAGCCAAACAACGGATGGCCTCTACCTACCTTTTCTGGCTTTCTTCATCCTTTTTGGATCCCCTACTCTAGCCCAGCTGCCCTACTTATCATCTTCTGAATATAATTTGATGCTGCCCCTGGTTCACACTTCTGGCCATGGCTTGATCCCCTGAAATGCCTGCTTTGCCCCTGTTTTTCCTTCTGGTGGGACACCTTTCACAACCTCTTCCCTACCTGCCCCTCTACTTGCACACCTCCTCTTCACCAAATTACATGAGTAATTCCTACTCCTCCTAGACTCAGCTTCCATTTCATCTCTTCCCGAAAGCCTTTCCTAACACTCTCTATGTCAGGAGACCCCCTATGTGGTCCCACTATACCCTCTATCATAACACTTACCTCTCCATAAGGTAGTTTTCGCTTTGCTTTGCAGTCACCCACGCTAGACGGTGAGCACTTTGAGGGCAAGGACAACGTTCAATGTATGTTTATGTCCCTAGCACCTCTCACAGTTTCTTCTTTCAATGGTGGTAAAAACATATAACATGAAATCTACCCTCTTCACAAAATTTTACATCTACAGTTCAGAACTGTTAACCATACGCACATCATTGTACAGCAGATCTCTAGAATTTTTTCATCTTGTGTGACTGAACCGGCACAGCTTCTGAATAAATACATACTATTGGATTATTTTTAGCCATCTTAAGTCTCAACTAGATTTCTAGATATTATTAAAGTTTGCCCTTCATACATCACGAGGATCTTTTCCTTCCTTGTGAGTTTCTAGATCATATCCTTTCTTTCCTTGTGTACTACCTTGCCCTGTTTCATCAAGCTGTTTAACTTATTGTGTGTCTTCGCATTTACTTTCTCATATTCTCATGGCTCCTCTCCCCCAGATGTGATTGTGTGGTCACAACTCCCTTACTGTGGGCCCCGGTGTCTCTCACAGTGACCAGCATCTAGAAGGTGCTCAGTGAATGTCTGGTACCTTCCTTCAAAGATTTCAATAGATTTTTAACAATGGTTTTTCTTTTTTGAATATAGGATGAAGGTGATGAAAGACTTAACTCTCATTTTTTATGGCTAATAAATGATCAAACTCCTTTCTTTGAAGTTTAGTATTAAGCCTTGGATACAAAGGGTACTTTTTTTTTTCAAGTGATATACCTACCATCTGAGACTTTCCAATGTTCCCGGTTGTCATTTGTGGTAGGTAAGGTGGTCTTTTCATCTTCTTTGGCTAAGTCGGTTTCTGAAAGTCAGGAAATTAAATTAATTGAAAAGATTAAACAAACCTCATACATGAATCATCTCATTGATATGGTAATAAGCAGAGATCTCCAAACTCTACAAAGTTCTGATTATTTTCAATGCTCTGAGCTTGGAATCTCTGGAACAGTGTTTTGGGCGAAGTCCAATGGTGACAGAGTTAAGATCAATGAATGAACATATATATATATATATATATATATATATATATATATATATGCCTTGACTTTTGTTAATAAAACACAGCATAAAATCAGGTCATTTTCTTTCACAAAACCATCTACAGTGCAAGTGTTATGGGAAATTTAGGACTACCTACCAGTCAATAGAGTCAAATTTAGAGTGACTGCCTTACAGCTCATTATCGTAAGAGGAGTTTGCAACTCTAGTCTGCTAGGCAGGAGGAGAGGGCCTTAAATGCTGAGAATAATTCGAGGTAAAATCAACTGGTCATTGGACTTCTGTGTCCACTCGCTCCACCTCCATGCTGCCTTGGGGCTTTGTTTGGTTTGGCCCACGCCTGGTGACTTGACCACCAGCCACAACCGGCTCTCAATTCCCAAACCCCACGCTCTGCCCTTCCTCCCAGTGCTGGTGCTGTGACCTCACTAAAGCCTCTTGGGTCTGACCAAGGGCAGTCCTCTGTCCCCTGCCAGCTTCTTTTCAGTGAATCCATTCTGAGAGGCAGCAACTGTTCCGATTGGTTGTCATCCGCGCCATACTGATTGTTAAATATTTTCAACATCACCCCTGCCTGCGGCTTTTAAATTTTATTTCTATTTATTACGTCCTTCCTTGTCCAGTGGAGACCCCTGTAGTCCATCACTTCATCGGCTTCCTTGCAATTGTCCTCATCTTCACTGCCTCACCTGCTTCCTTCCCAAATGCTAAGTAAAGTAACAAAACTGTACTCATTTTCCATTCCCATATTCAAAGCCAACGAGCAAATCACCTCAGCACTCATTTAGGGCACCAGTAAAACAAGGACACAAAAAAATATGAGAACAATAAAAACTTTGGGAAAAAAATTTGATATTCCAAATGAAGTCATCATGGAAATACTCAGAATTTTGTTGGAATACTGTACAGTGTTAGTTTTATTCTAATTGCATTTATTCTAATTGCAGGGGTGGCAGTACTCTCTAATATTTCAGGGCTCACTACAGATCATACATCTAGGTTTCCTCTCCTGCACCCAGGCAGCCGAGCACCTTTGCAGGGAATCACGCAACTGTACATTGGAGTTACTACAAATTTCACGGTCTCTAAATTCCACTGAGCCTTCAGCTCTGAAAAAAAAAAATCTGGCTTTTTCCATTTTTCTTCTTTCCTTTCCTCTTAACAAATTATTTCAAATCTTCACCTCTTCCCTTATAACCCTAGCCCTTCCCCTAGATTTTAATCTTTGGGACCTGGCCTTGCTGCCCATTTTGTTCTGAATCCCCCCATCCGACGTAATCCCCTGCATCCCATCCATCACCTCTTCCCTTCTCTTAGGTCTCAGCAGCAGAGACGCTTCCTGTGTGAAGCTGACCCTGTGCTCTGAAGCTTGTTTTCTACTGCTGTCTTGATGATCTTTCTCTTCCCGCCCCTCCATCTTCACCCTCTCACTCTCCAATGGTAGTTAAACGTTAACACCCATCCATCCAGATATCTATCTCTCCACTTATTTATATTTTTGAATGTGTCAAACATGCACCTGGAATGAAATTCAAAAGCCACGAGAGACCATGCAGTGAAGAAGTCGTCCTTCCTCAGCGACTCAGGCCCTTCCCCACAGGATCACCATGGTTATCAGTTTCTTCTAAAAAACTACCACCTAGTTGCTGATGACTGCGTAGCCTCATCTCCAGCCCAAATCTCTCTGCTGGCTTCCAGAGATATGTGTCCCTCACCCACTGGACATAAATTCCTCTTGAAAATCTGCTCCTTCTATATTCCTTACCTTGCCCACAGCTTCCCAAGCATTTTCGTGACTTAGCACACACAGCAAATGTCAAGGACAATAGAGGTAACCAACCTGGGGACTCCAGCTGCCCCATACTCAGTCTGTGGAGCTAAGGGGACCATTAGCTCCACACCCCCAACCCATCTGTGGCTGATGGTTTGGGAACTGCTGTCTTAGGGCATGACACCACCATATGTCGAGATGCCAAAAACATTGGGACATACTTGACCCTCCGGAGCTCTCTCTTAGCCTCTGTCTCAGATTGGTCAAGTTCTGTCAACTTTCTATCTTCAAATCTAGCCCCTTCTCTACATCTTCATGGCCACTTCTTGGTTAGGGCCCTCATCATTTCTCTACCTGCAAAAAGATTGGTCTTACTACTTTTGGTCTCTCCCATCCAATTCATTCTTCTCATTAAGAACAGAATGATCATTTCAAAATTTGAACTTGCTCCCGTCCCTCCCCTGCCTAAAATCCTTCACTGGTTCTAATAAGATAAGTAACCTCTCCACCTCCTGACATTTCTCACTTCAAATTTTATTTTCCAGATAAAATGAATTGGCGGTTCACAGAAAGTTCTGCCTTATGTCTTTACCTTTGTACACCTGGTTGCTCCCTCTGAATGAACCAACCCTCCCGTTTATCCCCACCTTAGCTAATGTCTCCTTTCCTCTCATGACTTGGTATAGATCATCTCCTTCAGAAAGCCCTTCTATTGCGTGAAAATCCTGATGGGGCCCTTCTCACTGTTCTCAGCGCCCAGCATGTTCCTCAGGCCCGCAGCACTAAGCACCCCAGCTCCACAGGGAACTGGGGTCCTCCCCTCCCACTCTGGTCTCACTTCTGCCTTCCTCATTCCACAAAATTGCTCTAATCAAAGTCACAAATGACCTCTGTGTCCTGCATCCATTGGGTACTTTTCAGGCCTCATTTTATTTGACCTCCTCGTAGCATCTGACAGTGTAGACCAGCCCTCATTCCTGAAACACTCTCCGCCTTTAGGTCTTCCATGGTGTCCGATTTCAGGGGCTGTCCTGACTGATCACCCCTTTTTCACAGTCCTCTGTCAGCTCTTCCTGTTCTACTTAACCATTAAAGGCTAAGTTCCTCCAGGTACCCCTGCTCTCTCCAATCTCCATCATGCTCATGGCCTCATTCCTATTTATAGGCAACAACTCCCAATTTGATTAACTGCAGTCCGGATCTTGCTGAGCTCCAGAAAGTATGCAGTTCTGTATGTAATGTATCCATTTGAGATATCCTGTAGGTATTTCAGAATCAAAATGTAAGAAACTAAACTAATCCTTCCTCTACTATGGCAGTGCACCCGTCCTCTGCCACCCAACAGACACACGCATAGGCAAACACACACATACTCTCTCGCTCTCTCTGTCTTTCTCAGATAATTTCCTCTACTATTATTTCCCATGTTGGTAAACCCACCCCATTGCTCAAGCAAACGAAGTCTGAGTCCTCTGACATTCCCCAGAGCCAGTCCGTCATCAAGTCTTTGATAATTCCACCTCCTAAATATCTCTCAAAATTCTATAGCCTCCAGCCTCAGCTGTAATCACCGCTTCCTTGTGTCACTCTGCTACCCTCCTGATACTGGTCTCCCTGCAAACAGCCTAGCCTTGTTCCAATTTATTTTCCAAACTAATCACAACCCGATTGGGTCATTCTCCATCCAGAAGCCTCTGCAACTCTCATCTACCCTTCATGTCTCTCTCAGCTTCATCTCATTAGGCTTTGGCCACACAAACTATTTTTGGTGGTTTTTCAAACAAGGTGACATGATTTCCTGCCTCAAGGTCTTTGCTCACATCCCCAGGTATAAGCTCTCACAGCACAGCACCCTGTACTTCTCGTGCCTAAGACTCACCACAGCTGCAGACATTTGTGTAAATTACGATCCCCTGATGGACTGTAGGTTTCAAAAGGCAAGAACAGATCTATCTTCACCACCCCCATATTTCTAGCTCTTAGCACTGGCTTACAGTTGACACTCCATAAACACCGGTACATGGAAGGGATGTTGGGCTCTCAAAAGGCACTTGAGTGCCTGTAAGTGAATTAATTTATTTATGTTTGTATTTTCATATTTCAGATGAGATTTTCTTTAAGACAAAAGAAAGAAAGATGAGACCACTTCCTTGTAAGTTTACAATTAGAGAAAATACCAATAGGAAAAACAAGCTTATTGAAATTTATTTTTTTAAAGTTACCTAAAAGTAACTGTAGTGTTGTGGGTTGTATTGTGTCCCCCCCAAAAATGTTGAAGTCCTGCTCCCTGGTCTCAGTAAATGTGACCTTACTTGAAATTAGTTTTAGCAGATATAATCAAGTTAGGATGGGGTCAGACTGGATTAAGGTGGGCCCCCAATGCAATTACTGGTGTTCTTGTAAAGAGGGAGAGATTTGGCAACATAGACACACCCAGAGGGAAGACAGACTTGTGAGGACCGTGGCTGAGACTGGAATGAAGCAGCTACAAGGCAAGAATGCCAATCACTGCCACCAGAAGCTAGAAGAGGCACGGAAGGGATTCTTCCCTAGAGCCTTCAGAGGGAACATGGCCTTGCTGACACATTGATTTAGGTCTTCTGGTCTCCAGGACTAGGAGACAATAAATTTCTGTTGTTTTAACCCACCCAGTTTGTGGTAATTTGTTATGGCAGCCCTAGGAAACTAATACATAGGGTATACATAAACTTTATAAGGCAACAGTGTCTTTAGGATGTGATTTCTTTAGCATTCTTTTAAGAAACTTTATTTCAAAGGACACACTAAACCTGGTAGTTTATTTTGTCAATAAGTTACCTTAAAAGTGATGAAATATGAATTATACTTATTTATATTAAATAGTGATTCCATTTTAACATATATTTTAATACTCTTTTAATAGCAGCCCAGTAAAACATCGTATCTAAAAGATTACCTGATTGATACGGCTGAAAATTTATCAACTCTCCAAGTGCAACAAGTTTCTCCTGTGGAAAAATTTTGTAATCAGAGAATTAAATGACCACAATTATTAACGATCATTCTTTAATAGAAAAACACTTTGATTCTTGATGTTTAAGTAACCAACAACTGTTTTTAACATACTAGAAATTACATAACCAAATGAGGAGTGTTCTTCTGCTGATTTCTTCAAACCTTTATTGCCTCCTTATTGTTCTTAGGAATAAGAGGCAAATCGAACCCACAGAAAATCAGTGTATGCCTTGATCTAGGGCAATCGGTTTCAGGCTATTATTGAAGTCAGTTCCCTCGGAGCTATTCTGACATTACCTGAATTAGATCACTTGTCATTCTGGTCATTATTTTTTCACTTATTTCAATATCTTCGAGATCTGTAAGAACCACCCAAGTTCCATTCTCAAATTTCACAGGCATAGAAAAGACAATCCCTTCAGGAATACCAAACTGGCCTGCAGCAAACACAAAGCAAAGCAAAACGAAAGCACTCAGATAAATAAACCTTCCTGGTAACACTGTAGATAAGGACAGACGTGGTACATGCTTTTTAATGATAATGGTGGATTTAATGATAATGGAGGAATTCCTGCAAATTCCTCCCCAGGGAAGATTGAAACACTTACTAGAGAAGTATTTATTGAGCACCTCTCCAAGTTCTGACAACTTGCCCTTCTGTGTTTCTCTCAGAAGGAAGAACCATTGTTCCGTCTTTATCCCTTTTGTCCCTGCTGGGGGACAGATGCCCTGCCTCTGCCTTGGGAACTAATGCAGTCCTTCTCTTCCACCTTGTCTGGATTCCTTTTGTCTGCTTCCTTGGCTTTTCCTTGTCCCCCTAGGTAGCCCCTGAGCCCGAGCATGTGTCCAATCTTGCCTTTGCTCTTCCAGCCTACTGCTGCAGTCACAGAGCCAAGGGGCAGGCAGTGGGAAGGGAAAGTCGGTGATCTCACAGTTCCTAGTTCCCAGTTGAAATGTGCTCCAAATAAAAAAAATGGATAATGCTTATTACTAACTGAGCAACCTTCAGATAAAATGTCTCCCGTTTTTTGTGTCTCAATCAAATAAGAAAATTATTCTTGCCATTCTAGTCATCAAAAATGTTGTCAGTATGGAGGTTCCTTAAAAAACAAAAAACAGTTACCATATGATCCTGCAATCCCACTCCTGGGCATATAGCTGAAGAAAATTCTAATTTGAAAAGATACATGCACCCCAATATTCACTGTAGCACTATTTACAATAACCAAGACGTGGAAGCAACCTAAATGTCCATCGACAGATGAACGGATAAAGAACGTGTTACTTTTATACAATGGAATATTACTCAGCCATAAAAAAGAATGAAATAATGCCACTTGCAGCAACATAGATGGACCTAGAGATTATCATACGAAGTGAAATAAGACAAAGACAAATACCATATGATATCACTTATATGTGGAATCTGAAAAAAAAAGATACAGATGAACTTATTTATGAAACAGAAATAGACGCACATAGAAAACTCATGGTTACCAAAGGGAAAGGGGGGGCTAAATTAGGAGGACGGGATTAACATATATACTCTAAAATACGTAAAATAAATAACCAACAAGGACCTACTGTATAACACAGGGAACTATACTTAATATTTTGTAATAACCTATAAGGGAAAAGAATCTGAAAAAGAATATATATATATAACTGAATCACTGGACTGTACACCTGAAACTAACATGACATTGTCAATCAACTATATTTCAATTAAAAAAAAATGTTGTCACTAGGGCAAAATATTGAGGAGAGTCAAGAAACCAGGATCTAAAAGACTTTTCCGTAGAGGATGTCCCAGGCCCTCTGTCCACTCTCTATTTGAGAGCCAGCCTTATGAGTGAACAACAGATGAGGGTCTACATATGTGTTACCATTTCAGGGACACAATGATCACTTGCTCTTCACCTCACTTGCCCCCAACACTGAACTGCTTATTGATGAATTCCTACAGAGATTAATTCAACTTTTTTTTGTCTGCACCGTGTGGCTTGCAGGATCTTAGTTCCCTGACCAGGAATCGAACAGTAGAAGCGGGGAATACTAACCACTGGACAGCCAGAGAATTCCCTAATTAAACTTTTACAGATAAAGATGAGGTTTTAGGTGTCTATTTCATTAAAAGGGTAACACAGTGATTTGAACTCACACTTGCGGATGTTCGTGCACATTAACTTTAATTGAACAAGACACACTGAGAGTCTACCCATGAAGGAGCAACAAGTAGACCCAGCCAAAGCCCTGCCCTCAGGGTGGGTGAACTCTAATGCAGAGGGCATATGCAACTAACCACCCCATCCGTAAAGGCAGGCTGTGATACGCTCTCTGATAGAGGAACAAATGCTATGTGAGTACAGAGGAGAGACAGAGATTAATTCTGACTTGGGGGGCTTAGGGAGATTTCCGTGAGCTGCACTATAGTCACTGAAACAATGGGAAGGATCGTGGTTCCATTAATAACATAAAGGATACAAGAGGTGGATCAGACTGGGGAGGATGACAACAGGTTCAGTTTGGTGTGTGTTGGTTTGAAGTGACAGCATGACATCCAGGTGGCAATGTCTGACAAGGGTAGGGCTCAGCAGCAAGACTGAGATGGGAATGGATGGGCTTGTTCAGGGAGAATGTAAAGCACAAAGGGAAGACATGCTTTAGGTCTTCAGTGCACAGAGCACCAGCTATTCTCTCTTTCCTATTTTTCAATAAATAGTAGAAGTGCTCTGAATAGCTTTTAGCAGATTAAAATACTAAGGATATAAAAATATATCCACAGTATTTGTGGATGGAGAGCAAGCTTTCCACATTCCGGCTGCTGCCTGGTACTCTGAGATCTGGGTCTTGCTGTGCCCTTTGTATCGTGGGTCTGTGTCTTTGCTCCTGCAGCTCCTGTGCCCAGATGTTCTTCCCATACTTGTCTGTCAGGTAAACAACTACTCAAGCTTGCAGGTGGGACTTCCTGAAGTGTCACCTCCTTTATGATGCAGGTCCTGATTCTTCCTGCTGCCTGCTGAAAACTGACCTTGCTTTCCCTTCCTCAGTAGGGATACAGTGAGAAAAACTTAACAGAATTATTTCATTTATGTACGTGGCTCTCCTTTACTGTGCTGTGAGCTTCCTGAAAGGCAAAAGCCGGGCCTACTCCCTATGTGTGTTCCCAGTGCATGCACACAAAATACTGTTGCACTGCTGAATGGATAACTGAAGGAATGCAGGCATGAATGAATGATTATGGAATTGTGAAAATCCGGAGAGCTTACAGACCCTTTAAAGAGGTAGGAGCGGGCTTCCCTGGTGGCGCAGTGGTTGAGAATCTGCCTGCTAATGCAGGGGACACGGGTTCGTGCCCCGGTCTGGGAAGATCCCACATGCCACGGAGCAACTAGGCCCGTGAGCCACAACTACTAAGCCTGCGCGTCTGGAGCCTGTGCTCCGCAACAAGAGAGGCCGCGATGGTGAGAGGCCCACGCACCGCGATGAAGAGTGGCCCCCGTTTGCCACAACTAGAGAAAGCCCTCGCACAGAAACGAAGACCCAACACAGGCAAAAGTAAATAAATAAATAAATAAAATTAAAAAGTAACTGTACCATTTAAAAAAAAAAAAAAAAAAGAGGTAGGAGCCTGTCTAGGTAAGGACACAGAAGTAGGAGCACAAGGCATACATGGAGGTTTTAAAATATCGTAAGATATGAAAAACCCAGATTTACCTTCACTTAGTACCCCTAAAGACACAATCTCCCCAGGGGGTGAGCCATGGTACCAGTATTTCAACGTAGTGGCTATACTGTGTGCAGCTAAGATGCCCCCAAATTGTCTTCCTGTGGCGGTGAACTTTTTAAGACTTTCCACAAATTCTCTGTTTACCCACTCACTGTAAGGAGAGAAAGAAACAATTTTACAATGGAGGAGGGAATAGGAATGAATAAGAATGTTCCCTGGGTCAATGGATCTGAGTACAGGAAATCACCTCCACAAAACAGAAATATGACTTCCTGTGCCCCTTCTTCAAGCTTCTTTAATCCCATAAAGAGTCAACTGAAAAGTAATGAACCAGAGCAGAAAGGAGTCCTAAAGTTTCAAACTAAAAACTTGATACCATAAATACGGAACACAGAAAAGTGGCCAAAGGCTGCAAGAACAATTAATTTCATCACAAAGAATTTATTCTCCATAGAGGCTATCTTGGAACCAGTGGTATCCTTCATTTTAAATAAAATAGTATCATGAAATGTTGAATCAGTCACATTGAGAACTAAGGAAATAATTAAGTTTTCTAATCTGAAGTTTAAACTCGGGGAACAGTCCAGCTGGACTAGAAAAAGCACGAAACAGCTGCCCTTGCTAAGCCGGCACGATACAGCTCCAGGAGATGCTGCCCACACCCACGCAGCAATGCAAGACAATGAGTCCAGGGACACAATTTCTAGGTGTGGGTAAAGGAAGGGAAGGGAAGAAAGGGGTGATGGAAAGGACATGCTACCACTGGGAAAGTGCTGCAAAGTTTCGAAACTTGTTACAAAGGCGTTCCTCCCCCTTCCTCCTTCCATGCCCTTTTCGTAATGGTGGTGTTGACTGTGACAGGCACAGTTTCTAAGTGCTTTGCCTGTCTTAACCCACTTCATCTTCCCAGTGACCCTATAAGACCCGCACTCTGTTACCATTTCCACTTGGCAGATGGAAAAACCGAGGCACAGAGACGTTAAGTAACTTCTCTAAAGTCACACAGCTAATGAGTGGCTGAATGAGAATTCCAACCCAGGTGGCTTGGCTCCAGAGATGGTGCCCCTTACCACGTCTCAATTCTGCCTTTCCTGGAACCCAACACCCAGCATGGCCTGGGCCTGCTCACCATTATAATTCCTTACTCTCGAAGCTTTTTCAACTAATTTCAACTTGGACAGAGGTCTTTACATTAAATAAGATTCACTTTACATATGTTTGCTTTAGTGATAACATTAATGGAATCTGTGAGCCACTTTAAGGATAATCTGAAATATAAAAATTCAAAATTCCAAAATCAAATAAATTGGGTGTGGGGACAGACTAGTTGAAATTCTGTGGAATTCTCTACATTTCTTCAATAGAAAGCATAAATGAGGATGAGTGTGAACAGTTACTTCTGCACACTGATTTCTAAGATGATTTTTAAATGATTATAATAACATTACACGTTTATTCAATATTGTTAGACTACTTCACTTAAAAAGATACTGTACCTATCAAAAATCAGGCTTAAAACAGGGCGTGAATAGTGAGGAGGTCCCCAAACAGCACTCTCATATCTGTAAACTTTGGCTTTTCTCAGATCGACGTAGTTATTTCCACTAATATTACCCCAAATTATCACATCTTTGATGCCTGTGAAGAAAAGAAATTTAAAAAAATAACATAATATAAAAAATTGACTGTAGTCTACTTTCTGTTTGTGTGTTTGTTTTACAATTGGTCCTTTTGCTATATGACAGACTTAAGTTTATGCTCCCTAAAAATGTGCAAACAATGTGGCTCATCTCCTTAATCATCAGAGTCTGGCCATTCCTAATAATGCACGTGGATGGTGTGAGCATAGGACTGACTTCAGGGAACACTGAAATGCTCCCTGAAAGAAAGCGCTACTGAAAATTATACCCCCGCTCTGGTCCTAACTTCACCACTCTGCTTGCCATGAAGAGGATTTTTTATCTGCTTTGATTCTGACAGAGTCCCTGATTTTAGACTGGAATAGAAATTCGGGCAAGTCACTTGAATCCCTGGGTGGATTTCATTTCCTGCAGAATGGAGGTGCTGGAATAAGAGGACCCCGAGGAACATCTTAATCAAAGAAGAGATATTGAATTAGCTTGTACGTGTGAGGCACTTTTAGGTGGGAGGCTCAGAAGAAAACAAATCAGCCCAAATCCTTGCAATATTCTGGGGGTAGAGGGGAGTGGGTGAGAAAACAACTACTATACAACGTGATACATACTACCAAGAAAAAGAAGAGGGTGGGGGTAGAGAGAAATAGGAATTGGTATTTCATATGATTCTAATATATGAAATTCTCTCTAATAATTCTCTCTAATAATTGTAGATTTTCTGAGAATGTATCTGAAGTGAAAATAGGGGATTTTATTGATTTATTTGTTTAAAAACTTAATTCTCTTAAAAGGTCATACCACTTTCTATTACGGAGATTAAATTCTTTCCTGTTCTGTATGAGATAAGATTGCTGTTGTCTTCAAGTAACAGAATATCCTTCTGACCTGGCTTAACTAGAAGGAGTTTACTTTTCTCAGATAACAAGTCGAGGTAGGCAGTGACACTGGGGCTTGTTAAGCAGCTCAGAGATGTTACTCTCTTGGCCTTCCCCTCATGGTCCTAAAATGACTGCAGCAGCTCCAAGTATCACACCCTTACAGAGTTGTGTTCAAAGCCAGGCAGGAGGGAAAAGAATTTTTCTTAAAGCTTTAAGGCCCTTTATAGCTCTAAATGCCTTAAATCAAGCTAGAGAAAATTATAGCGGACATCTGCTTTTTTTTTTTTTTTTTTTGTCCTAACATCTCTTCCTCCTTTTTTTCTTTAACAGCATACTGGCTTTTCTTTAAATAGGTACGTTTCCCCAATTTCAGTCCATTTGGTTTGGGTGAAGCTGTCCTTACCCCTCAGGTCTATCGATAGGCATCCGACCTAGATTCCAGATTTCTGGCCACACTGACTGACTTGGAGAAGGGCATGTGTTCCAAGCCCAGTCAATGAGATATTATTCTGCTACTTTTATACAAAGAATCGAGAGAGAACGCTCTTTTTCTACTGGGGTAGTTAAGCTATGATGCCGGTAGCCGTTTTGCCACTTTTTAGAGAAAGCCTATCTGAGAATCAGATCAAAGCTGAGGAAAACAGAGCTGAGCGATGAGCCAGGTGAGAGCACAAACCAGGCTTGATCTCATCACTTGAACCCCAGCATCCGGCTATGCCCCAAATAAGAACTACTCCTGCACTCTTCAGTTATGTGGAAAAAAAGCTCTGACTCTGGTGGCTTTGAGTGGACTTTCTGTCACTTGTACAGAAAGAGTTCCAACTAAGCCAATGTACATAGTCTGAGAAACAGGTTTATGTGTGAACTGAACTCAAGGGATATCCTGAAAAGGTCTGCTCCCCTCTTGGCATCTGGAATTCTCCTGGAATAATTCTCCCTGATGGTTTTTCTAGTTCATGTTACTTTGTTTAACTCTGTCTTTGTCGTTGCCAACTTCCTCCTTACTACTCCACTGACAATTCCACTTTAACAGCCGTCCCTCTAACATTTCCCTTTTTTGTCCCAACTTGTCTCCACTTTTCTTTTTTCTGCTGCTCCTGTGCTTATTGGCTTTGAATACAGCAGGGTTTAGAAGTTATGGTACCACCAGACCCACAAGAGAGCAGCTTTCTGGTTGAAAGTGCCTGCCCTGTTTTAAATTTTGTAACACTGCCTCTTCTTGACACTTTCATCAGTGTATCATAGATCTTTTGTGAGAAATCAGTATCTACACATATACATATAAGGTTGATAACAGAGATAAAATGATTAGGAAATGTTTTCCTACTGAATAATTTTAGTATCCATTTGGCTGAGGTATGCAGTGACCCTGGGGGTAAGACACTAATGATTTGTATGCAAGAATACCAGAAGTTATGGTCCTAGGGCTTTGCCCTAATGTGTTAGGGGCTCACCGAAGTCCCTTAGAGCTCTGACTGAGAGCATTCTAGGCTCACACTTCACTGTCCCCAATTTTGCTTGATGTCATGTCTTGCACTTCCTGGCATTCTAAATGGACTTCGTTGCACCTGCTCCATCTAAGGGCACAAATAGCTAAAGTCTGTCAAACATGACAAATATTTTTAGATACAGCACTCCCCCTTTAGATACAAAAATCCATTTTCTGATTCTGTCTCACCCTCCTATAATTTTGACCTCTATAAGTACAAGGATTATTAGAAGCAGAAACTGATCAGATAGCATAATCACCTTAACAAGTTTACTACCCTTGCAAATGTTTACCTTGTGTCGGGCACTCCTCCAAGCACTTTAGAAACATTATCTCTTTAAATCCTTGCATCAATTCTGGGATGTAGGTGCTATTTACGTCCTCATTTTACAGGTGAGGAAGCGGGGCACAGCAAGGTTAAGTGATTTGCCCCAAGTCACACAGGTGGGAAGTGGGGTGGGGTCACTTTAACAGAGCCCTGAGTATTTTTTTAAAAAACACTGATTACATTGGTTGACGGGGGCCCGGGGGGGGGGTGGGGGGAGGAATATTAAGTTTCAAATTACTACTTGAAAAATAGAAATCTTATTATTTAAATATTTGTTTCTTAATTTTTAGAATGATGGGAAAAGATCAGCTAGTCATAAAAGCTAGTAGAAAGAAAATGCACAGTAGCGAAACCACACAATCAGAAGTTCTTGGCCTCTGCTTCATACTTTCTAGTCCAGATATCCCGACTGATTTTAGAGGGAACAGTGTTCTTCCTAGCTGCTATGAAATCACGCTGTTTAAAACCAGACACGGAAACGGGAGCTCACTCACATGACGGAGTCGTTTTCAGTTTTCTGGCCAGCTCCGCCTTCGCTTTGCCTTCTACGCCCAAGGCCACAGCGATAATATTGTGGGCGAAGTTTGGGGCGTATCTCATAAGCAAAGACGCTTTGAGATTCACAAAGGATTTTCCTCCCACAATAATTCTGACGGAATCATGAGCATTTTTCTCAATCAGGGATCCGTAGAGGTGGCACAGAGTAGCCCTGCTCCGGATGCAGTCTTCCAAACTGTACACCTCCTTGTCCACGTGCTCGTCGAGGAAGATGATCACGTGGGCCTGGCGGAAGGCCTCCTCCGCTTGGGTGCAGACGGACACACTCCGCAGGAAGGGCGACGCCAGGTCCTGAGCCTCCTTCACAAGGCTTGTGAGTTTCTCTTCTGCCTGCTTGTTGTCAAATAGGTTTATGCTAATTTCCATATGCGGTCCAAACACTTCACCACTTGTCAAGATGGGAATTAGGTTGTAGCAGGCAGGAGCCGATGCACTAATAAAAATGCAAAGCCGATTACGAGTGGTTAAATCTTTTGCTCCTTTTCAGGCTTTATTCTTTTTTTTTTTTTTTTTTTAAAGTACCAACCATGTATAGAAGTCTCTTTTTTTCTTTTTTTAATAAATTTATTTATTTTTGGCTGTGTTGGGTCTTCATTGCTGTGCACGGGCTTTCTCTAGTTGCGGCGAGCAGGGGCTCCTCTTCATTGTGGTGTGCGGGCTTCTCATTGCAGTGGCTTCTCTTGTTGCAGAGCACAGGCTCTAGGCAACCGGGCTTCAGAAGTTGTGGCTCACCGGCTCTAGAGCGCAGGCTCGGTAGTTGTGGCCCACGGGCTTAGTTGCCCCGCGGCATGTGGGATCTCCCCGGACCAGGGCTTGAACCTGTGTCCTCTGCATTGGCAAGTGGATTCTTAACCACTGCGCCACCAGGGAAGTCTCCAGGCTTTATTCTTAATAGATATTCTTCTGCATGTGCATTAATAGGGTGATATAAAATATTAAATTGGCATACACAGCTGCACAGACATTTTTAAGGCTAGAAATCAAAAGTAGAAAAAAATAATTCTCACTGCTAACTTCTTGCTTTGGCCATCTGAAAACAATACCAGAGTAAGAAATGTACTTGTTTATAAGGCTTTTCAAATTAAATAGAATAGGCGAAAGCAAAATTTAAAAGAACTGTGTCATATTACTGTATATTACTGTAATTACGTGTTACTGTAATTACATGTTTATATTCTTTTTAAAAAAAGATAAGGAAATCAGTTTCATTTAACCATAACTCTTTTCTATTTTGTACCCTTATCTGCAAAGTAACGACATCTTTTAGAAAGGTCTATTTTTCCAAATCCTTATAAAGAAGCCTAGGATCAACACAGGCGAGGTATCATGTATCTGCACCCACAATTCAGCTACTATTTGAGTACTCTATAGCTTGGCTGATAACTGAGAGCCCTAATGACCCCTGAGGGGTAGTTTAGAAATGCATCTGGGCATTTTTTCACAGTGGGTTTGGAGAGAGGCGCAGTGGTGTTTTCAAGAGCATCTGTGCCATTTTAATCCTTTAAAAATATCTAGGGGCTTCCCTGGTGGTCCAGCGGTTAGGACTCTGTGCTCCCAATGCAGGGGGCCTAGGTTCGATCCCCGGTCGGGGAGTTGGGTCCCGCAGGCCACAAGGAGGAGCCCGCATGCCGCAAATAAAGATCCCGTGTGCTGCAGCTAAGACCCAGCGCCGCCAAATAAATAAATAAATATTAAAGAAATTCTAAAGCAGATGTAATATTATTAAATCTGAGTGTAAAGTTCATGTACAGTTATTACATCATTCTCAGTTCTTTTCTGCATTTGAAATCTTTCATAACAACAAATAATTTTTCAGATGAGCCTGTATATTAGGATACACACATAGATAGTAAGAAGGGCAGTGTGAGAGACAGATTGAGAGGTGGGGAAAGGAAAGGGGGAGGGAGAGATAGAGCAAGATGGACAGCAAAAGGACAAAGAGAGAGACAGAGCACAGAGATAGAGAGAGAAAGCAATGACAAACATCGAATGTGTCCACCCACCACTGAGAGCGAGAGTGATGAGAAAAAGTGAGAAGGGGTAAGAGTGACGGGGGTGAGGTTAGAGAGAATGAGTGCAACATGGAAGAGCTAAGGATGAGGACAACTCTAGCAAGTGGGAAAGAGGAAGAGGGCAACAGTCAGGAAGATGGGGGAGGGAAGGAAGGAAACAAGGGAGAGGGAAGGAAGGACAGTGAGGCGACGAGCAGGATCGTAAGAGCAGCAGACAGCATGAGACACACAGAATGAGGGCAGGAGAGCTGGAGACGGTTATGAAAAGTAAACACCTTTGCTATAAAGTTACTCTTAGATTTAGTATGTATGTGTATTATATGCATATTACATACACATTGAATCTATATATAGTCTAAAACTCATACATGGGGCTACACTAGGGGATATATAGGCATATACATATATTACATATCTATAATATTCGTATACATACACACAAATCTCACACTTGACACTCAGATATTCTTCCATCATGTAATTAATCCTACATCACTGTCCTTCTAAACATAAAACGTCAACCTCACGAATCCTGGGATTTGACGGTCCCACCTGGTGATCCAGACCTGCAAGGGGTTGATGAGACCTTTCAGGGCTTCTTTCTCCAGCTCTTTTTCTATGTGTGCCCCCAGGTTCTCTTGAGCAACTGTCTTCATCAGCTCAGTTGTCATGCTAGAGGTGACACCATAGTAAAGCTAAATATTGGGAAAGAAAAAATCAACACCAGAATAGCTGACAATGGCTATAATGGAAAGTTCTTGTTTAAAGCCCAAATAGAGTAAAAAGAGAGCTGAGAGAATACCTTAGAAAGCAAGACATTGGAAAAATATAAATAATAGGAGAGAACAATAATGTTTTAGACAGATAAATCAACTGAATTTGTATACCTGGGCATGTTCTAGGAACTCGTTATATCCTCCCAAAAGCAAACCCTTTCCTCCACGATCCAACAGCTCTCTCCAGATGATGGGGGAATTTTTGTGACTCCACTTATTCTTTTTACACAACTCTTTCAGCCACTCCTATTGAATGATAGAGTCCATGAGAAGTCGCACATTGAATCTGCCTTGGAATTCAATTCAATGCTTTAGAGTTCAAACGTTAAAATACTAGTTTTTTTTTTTTTTACTACCTCTGTGTATACATAATAAAATTTAGATATCTTTAAACTGTAAAATATAAATATAGAAATAGTGATGAGTTGAGTAACAAATTAATCAAGTAAGAAAGAATATTCTTCGAATTCATCGACCAAATAAAGGTACTGAATGTTGCTCTCTTTCCTGAGTAGACCTGAAGTGCAAGGTTTTGGCTTAAAAAAGGAGCCGAGTTTTCCAACTCAAATGGTCTTCTGTATGAGATGTCTCTGGTCTTAGGGCCATATAAATTTGATATTGCTTTCCAAATATGTGAGTATAGTTTATATTTTTTAGATTGAATTAATGAGCTAAAAATTATCTGGGGATTTCTGATAATATTTACTAGAAAAAGTTTAAATCATCATTATCTGGTTTGTGTACACCAGGCCTTCCAATGACAATATCTGCATAGAGACAGAATGCAACATTTCTATGGGTAAAGTACATGGCAACATTCTTGTCTTTGGAGGAATGTATCATGAAGCTACCTTACAAATGAATTTCCCTCGTCGATGTTTCCACCATGATGATTCCCCCATGGCCTCTCTAGTCACAACGTAGCCTGACCAGTGAAATACTGGGAATCTAGAAGAAAGAGACTCTACCTCAAAGGACCTTCAGCAGCGAGCAGGGCATGGTGATGTCCTGGCAGGAGCTGGGAGAATATGTACAGGACTGGACCCTAAGGGTGCTGAATCAAGAGTGGAACATAAAGCTGGACAAGAGAGAATTTCTCAAAATGAATCAGTCTTCTGCTATTCAAGAGTGTGCACCCTGACAAAGACCTCAGAAGAGAGTCCAACATGTTGCTAGGATGGCTCTTCAGAGCTCGGAGCAAGGGATGAAATAAAGTGGAAATGCCAGAACTGTCATGGAAGACCATGGAAGAAGGGATGAAAAAGCTTAGAAAAAATGGGCTCGCTAGAGTGGATATGCTATGACGGAAGGCTGGAAAACTATTGGTCACTTATGTTCTCTGGAAGGGCCTGGAGGACACTACATTCACCAAAGTGACAAGGAATGCACTGATGAGAGGGGTCTCAGCATCACTGAGAAGCCTGGTGTGGCTGTCAATTCTGGGCCATGGCTGTTAAATGACATGCTCTTATAGAGCTGGGCCCCATGGCAATTGGGATGATAGAATTCTGAAATAAAAGAGGATGGGGGGCAGTGCCCACCAGAGAACGTCTATTATGACAGAAGCACTAAGCAACCCAGCAGTAAGATAACTTAGACAGCTGAAGGCACAATGGGGACATGAAAAAGTTAGAGCTTATGCAATGGTCTGAGAAAACAAGCTATCACTCATCAAAGCTGACCTAGCCATTGCTGCTGCCATTAACAGAGATCAACGCAGACCTCCTGTTAATGGCACTATCCCTCAAAGACAACAACCAGCCTCTTGGTGGCAATCTGATCACATTGGACCCCTTCTACCCTGGAAAGAGCAGTGATTCACCTTGATTTTAATCAACATATATTCTAGATAAAGAATTGCCTTTATTGCTTGTAGGATTTTGGCCAGCACCCTGTTCAAGACTTTTCAAAATATTTAACCTACCAACATGGGATCCTGCATAACATCACTTTGAACCAAGAAACCCATTTTAAAGTAAACGATGTATGACATTGGGCATGAAACCAGGGACCCACTGGCCCTATCATATATGGCAACATCCAGCAGCATGATAGAGGGATGGAACAATACACTGAAGATGCATGCACCAGCTTAGAGACTGATACCTTGCAAGGATGGGGTACCATCTTTCAGGATGCAATATATACCACAAATCAATAGAGTTTTGCCCCAATAGGTCGAATACATGAATCCAGGAACCAAGGATGGAATTAAGAGTGACCCTGCTTACCATCACTCCCAGTGACCCACCCAGGGTGAGGGGTGCTTCTATCAGGAAGAGTCCCATTAAACTTTAATCTATGGCTGCCACATGGTCACTTAGAGCTCCTGTGCCAAGAGATCAGCCAGTAAGGAGAGGAGTTACCATCATGGAAGGGGTAATTGCCCCGTTGATCAGGAGCACGTAGGGCAGCTATTACCCAATGTTGGCAGGAAAGAATGGTTGGCATCTAGGTAACCCATTGGGGCATCCTTGGTAGTGCCTTGTTTAATTTTGACAGCACATGGACAGGTGCAACAGTCATATCCTGAAAAGGGAATAGAGACGAGGGCTCAGGCCCCTAAGGATACAGGTGTAAGTCACCACCACACCTAATAAGTCACCTGAATCAGCAGAGGGTGAGGGGAATCTACAATGGATAGAAGAGAAGAAAGGTGATGAGTCAGTTATGGTGCTGAACGATGTGTAGTGCTGAAATGATGTGCAGCGGAGACTATTATTCACTTAACTTCCTCTTATAAAGTTTCCCCGGGGAGAGATGCCAACCAGAATTCTGGAAGAGCTGCTCCCAGATGGTGTGAACGTATTATATGCAGCATGTGGATCCAAAAGGCACAACTGGTGAACTAGCAGATCCTGTCACGTGTAGTCCCTATTACTCCTTCGTGACCAAGGCACTCATTCCCCCTGCCACGAGGCGTATTGGCTGTTGATGGCTCAGTGCTGAGTCTCTCTCTGGAAACTGACCTCAGCCAAAGGATGTTCCCTTGCCTAAGGTTAAGTCTCTTCCCCAGGGCAGCCCACATCCTCTGACTGTTAGCTGCAGGAGAACAAAAGCCTGGCCTCCTTGCCTGTTTGGGGGGTATCTTTGAAGGGCCATCCCAGCTTCAGAGTTCCCTGCAGGGCTGGCTGAGCCCTTTGTTAGAGCTGTATGGCAGTTCAACTTCCCCCATTGCCCAGTCCTGCTGCCCTCATTCCTTCTAAGGATGTTGTTCCCAAGAACACTCCCCAGGAAAGGAAACTCCTTCCCCCAAATTTCCATCTAAGTCCCAAAGAAGGGTGTGTCAAATAAACAAGTCCCTCGTGTCATTAGAAATCCATATGAAGGAGAATTGAAAGTTAAAAGGTGCCATATACGGGCTTCCCTGGTGGCGCAGTGCTTGGGAGTCCGCCTGCCGATGCGGGGGACGCGGGTTCGTGCCCCGGTCCGGGAGGATCCCACATGCCGCGGAGCGGCTGGGCCCGTGAGCCATGGCCGCTGAGCCTGCGCGTCCGGAGCCTGTGCTCCGCAACGGGAGAGGCCACAACAGTGAGAGGCCCGCCGTACCACCAAAAAAAAAAAAAAAAAAAATGCAATATAAGCTATGTGGATTCTTGGGGGGAAAATACCAGCCAAATTGATTCTACTTACTGGTTAGGGCCTCATTTGTTCTATTAGGTACTAGGAAAAAAATATAAATAATGTTTTGAGGCTGATAAGTCAGGACTGATTTTACTAATATTAAAATATCAATAGTACATGAACATTCCTGGAAAGCTATCTGATACACTAGCTAATATTTAATTAAATCAGAACACATTTTTCTGTGTGTGTGAGTTTAACAAACTGTAAAGGCCTCTTACCTCCCAAACATCAGGATGCTGTGTAATTTTATGTATCCGAAAATCAGGAAGATTCTTTTGTAAAAGATCTGCCAGAAGTTCTGCTTTAGCATAATATGGGCAATCTGCTCTACCTAAAAAATTCAAATTAGCAGTATTTTCTTTCATCACATGGAAATTATCATGTAGTTACAAGCATTTGTCATATAATTACAGAATTAATCACACAGTTACAATATAATTTATATAGAGCTATAGCATAAACTGCCATAACATAAACTTTTGATTTTTATTATATTGGCAAAATAAAATGACTTTCATAGGAGATCAGCATCATTAGTAATAAAATGTGGAAAGGAAAAAAGACTTGAATATTTATTCTCCTCCAGTGCTGTATTAGACCTCACTTCCTCTAAGAGGCTGCCAGGCTACTAATTAAGCATGAACTACTCATAATGAACTACTCATTAGTAGCTACTAAAAGGCAAAGTGTGAAGTGAGGAGTGGTGGTAGAATCACATGTGGACTTGCTATGTGTGCAGAGAGTATTGGGGGAAGGAGAAGTGGCGGGGAGAGAAGAGTCTGGCTTAACTTCTTTTTTCTGGCGTGGCTAGGTGATCCTGACCTTACTAGAGAGAAATCATGGGTGAGAAGTTTAAATTATAAAGCGCAGCTGGAAGTATCTGTAGTATATCTAAGTGGATATGACCAGCAGGCAGCTGCACCTGCAAATCTGAAGAGCAGGCCTTCTGTAATAGCTTAGGATACAGGTATTGCAGGCATAAACACAGAGAAAGTGACAGCCACTAAAGTTGGTGGGACTGGACGTCCGGTAGAGTAGGAGGGGCAGGGGCCAAGGGCAGAATCCTCTCTATAGCCTTCTTCCCCGATTACTCCCAATTCACCAGTTCTTCAACCTCCCGGTGACTTCTAAGTCATCATCCCCTCTCAAACTCCCCCTGGCTATTAGCCTCCCTGTTTAGTTCAAATCCATGACTCATGAATTCAGACCACTCTTCTGGTTCATGTCTGCAATTCTCTTGCCCCACTGTGCTTCTGGCAAGTAAGCTTGGTAAAAGCCCCTTACCCTGAATGAACCCAGTAACTTGCCTTTTCTGTGCCTGGGTTTCATGTACTTGGCACCCCTGGATAAACATGGTAGAAATAAGCAGAGCGGTACCATTATAAATACATGGTCACCAGTCTCAACTGGCCCTCAACTCTTCCTGGAGATCCCTCTGTTTCCCTGGGCAGCACTCTCTTCTGGTCTCTACAATTACCATTCCAAACTGCCTACTTCCTTCAAGCCCCTTCCTTCTCTCCAATATTTTTCTGTACTATCAGAAGACAACAGAAAACTCTGCTTTCTACTTTACGCAAACTAAACCAAATCATACAAAAAGGCATCAGTTGGGAAATCCCCCAAGCTCCTGCCATCAAACCTACTAGCCTATCTGCATTTGGAGTCCTCCTTTCCTTCTTTCTTCTATTCAGTGGAAGAGGGATCCTACCTCTTATCCAGATCCAATCTCACCACTTACGCTCTAAACACCACCCTCTTCCACCTCCACTGGTTATCCCCTTTTTCTAGCATCTTAGCTCTGTTTCTAATGGCCTGTTTCTACCATAATTAAAATATACTCATTATGTTTAAGTTTCTCCTGTCCTGAGAAACAAAAAGCCCCTTCAGTCATTGCCTTCTACCTGCCCTTTTCTAATAAAACTTGAAATAGTTCTCTACACTTGCCATCCCCAGTTCCTCACTTCCATTGATTTCTCATGCCACTGCAATCTGGCTTTTCCCATAATTCTCTAGAAGGTCACCATGGACCTCCATGTCACTAAATCCAATGGATACTTTTTGATCCTTTTCTTGTTGACCCTTGGTAGCATTTGTCTCCCTTCAACTCTTGAAATACCCACTGTGGTGGGGCCTTCTTCAGGTTTTCTTCCTACTTCTCTGGCCACTCCTCATTACACTTTTAGGTTCCTATTTCTTTATTAATGCATTAAAAGGTTAGCATTCTACAAGCCATCTTATCTTCATACTCTATGATCCTTCCTGGATAATCTCCTCCACTCCTTTGGTTTCAAGTAGAAATCTGTATTTCCAGTTCAGAACTATCTCCTTATCTAGATGTCTACACCATCCTGTAGTTTTTCAACTCCTTCTAAATGTCTCATAGGCACTCAGCATGTCTATGACAGATTTTGCCATCACTCCCCTACTAAATTTGCTCCTTCTCTTATGTTCTTTATGTTCATCTACCCAGTAATTTAAGAGTATTAACAGTACCCAGAGTATAAAGCCTACTCTTCTGCTTTTTTTCAATGACTTCCCATCTACCCAGTTAGGCAAACTACTGCTTGGGAATAATTTTAACTCTTTCTTCTCCCTTCCTTTCTTCCTCCATCTAGTCAAATGTCTAGTTCTATAGATTCTGCTCCCTAACATCTCTCCAATCCATTCACTTCTTTGCATTTCCATTGCCCACCTTCCTAGACCAGGCAACCAGTATTTCCTTCCTGGACTACAGTACCTAACTGGGCTCTGGGCATCCAGTCTTTTTCTTCTCACATTGTAGCAATAACACTGAGATAAAATGCAAATTTTATTATGTATCTCCTTCCAAAAACCTTCCATGTACTTTAGATAAAGTTTAAAATATTGAGGGCTTCCCTTGTGGTGCAGTGGTTAAGAATCCACCTGTCAGTGCAGGAGACAAGGGTTCGAGCCCCAGTCCAGGAAGATCCCACATGCCGCGGAGCAACTAAGCCTGTGCACCACAACTACTGAGCCTGCGTGCTGCAACTACTGAAGCCCATGTGCCTAGAGCCCGTGCTCTGCAACAAGAGAAGACACCACAATGAGAGGCCCGTGCACTGCAATGAAGAGTAGTCCCCACTCGCTGCAACTAGAGAAAGCCTGCGCACAGCAACGAAGACCCAACGCCGCCCAAAATAAATATAAATAAAAATAAATACATCTAAAAAATATTGAACGTGGCTCACAAGAATATACATTATCTAACTCTGGCCTTAACATATGATAGTCTCTTCCTTGTACTCTATGCTCCAACCCTACTAAATCTTTTTCAATTTTCTGCTTATTGTATACTCTCAAAAATCACCAAACTAGCTTTCCTCATTGCAGCCCCACTCCCTGCTACCCGTGCCTAGTTTACTTTCCTCCTCCCTACTTATTTCCTCTCCGATAGGTAACACTCATCTTTCAGGACCCTGATTAAAAAATCACTTTCTTCTGGGAAGTCTTTGCCTAAGAAAGGTCCCCTGCCACTGCCCCTGCTCCTATAGAACCCAGCCCTGCCACTGCCACAAATGCAACATTCTCAAAAATACTCTTCTGAATGAATAAAGAAGCAAAGGAAATAGGTTTTCAGGCAGATGGAAGATGACAATTGTGTTAAGGCATCAAAGAGGTCAAATAAGACAAGGACCGGACAGCTTCTGTAAAGTCATTGGTGACTTCTGTGAGGGCCATTTCTGAAAGGAGGCAGAAGTAGAAACCAGATTGAGTGGAAGGCGGACCTGGAGATAGAAGAGCAGTCTACCCTTTTGAGAAACTTGCTGAGAGGAAAGGAGGCAGGTACAATAGCCTGCTGCAGTAAGAGCCTCTTTGGTGGTTTTCTGGATGCCAGTCGACATTTCCAGTCCGTCCCCTCCATTGCTGACAAGGTGGGTTTCCTAAAATGCAAGCTCATTAAGATACCCTCCTGCTTAAACATTTTAAATGACTCCTCATTGCTTTCAGCATACAGTTCAAACACCTTTGCTTGGTGTTCTTGAAGTGCAAGGATCTGGCTTCTGCTCCCATTCTTGCCCCAGGTCCAGTCACTTCCTCCATATCCAGAGGTCATGACACTTCTAGCCTCTGTGCCTTTTTCTGGAATGTCCTCCCTATTCCAAACCTTCACAAATCGGCTCTTGTAACACCCCCCAGAGCCCTGTGTACATACCCCTCATTGCATTAATCACACTGTATCAAAAGTACTTGTTTACATGCTTCTGTATCCCAGGAGACTGAAAGCTCCTCGAAGGCAGGGATGTGTCTTTCCCCTCACTGTATCCCCTGTGTCCAGCAGTGCTTTGTACACAGTCACTGCCCAACATACATTTTTGAATGAAAGCATAATAAAGCCTGCGTGGTCCATATAGAGGCTGGAGTTGCTAGAACATAGGCGAGTTAAGATCACTGGCAAGCGGTCATAGGAGGAGAGTAGCTGTCGGTGTTTTGAGCGATCTGCGGGCGGACGCGGGGATCACTCACCAGCGAGTACGAATTTGGCCATGGTGAAGCCAGGACCCGCGGGCTTGAACCGCGGCTCCACCGTTTCCAGGCAACCACGCCGCTCGGGACTTGGCGCAGGCGCACTCTGAAGCTGAGCGCGGACTCTGGCGCCCAGCTGCAGAGGTTGCGTGTTGGGGTACACAGTTATACACTGTCATTAAAAGCTCTGTGGTCTCCCCCGTGCCTATTCCCTGCAGCTAAGAAAAACTAGTCAGTTTTTCGGTAGGCTTTCTTCACTCCAAGTAAACTATTTCCAACCTCCCGCGAACATAACACTTTTTGACCTATGAAGGATCCGTAAAATCTCGCGATACGCTCAGCTCGCGGGGAAGCTGTATGGCCGCGCCTCTGTATAACCAGGGGGCTCTGAACTAAGGTGAGTGGAGGACGAGCATAGGTGGAACAGGTGGTCGTACTACGCTTTAGAATTCTCGCCTTTCAGAGAAGGGTCTCAGGAGTTGCCCGGGAAGTAAGTTTAGGGAGGTGGGTTAATACTAAGAGGTCCAGCTCCGGAAGGACGGACCCCTGACACCGGTTCTGAGACCTGGTGAGACTGTCTGGTTGTTATCTCCAGACAAGCGCAGGCCACGTGCATCACTTTAGTTTGCTGCTGCTTCTGAGCCGTTCTACTTGTCCAAGTCCTTATTCTTAACAGTTCGTGTTTACCTGTAGTTAAATTCTTGTGTTAAAAAGTATACATCAAGGTTAAACCCTTGTTTTTCATTGACGACATCTTCAAGGCGGTGGTAACATAAAATGCCTTACTGCAAAGAAAGCAGGAAAACTTTTACGTCAGAAACCCACTTCCTTTTTTATTTTTTTAATACCTTATTTGTACAACGATTACTTCCAAAGTAACCTTGCACCTTTAAGGCTGTGTATATACACATTGTGGTAGAAATGGAGAAAGCCCATATTGCTAACATGGTTTTACCTTTTTAACGGAAATCTTAATGTCTCCCTAGGTTCTCACTTTAGTCTCTGTTAAATGCATTTGATATTTTTAAGTAGAAGTTTTACTCTAATTTTTATTTCTCTTATAACCCCTTCCCCTACAGGAAAGCGACGACATGTGTTTTCTTTCATATTTAGAAGCGACGTGTGTGTGTGATCTTGACAACTTTAAAGCCATTTGAAAGTGTTTCAGTGGCTAGGAAAATGAATAACAGAGCAGGTTCCTTTTTATGGACCCTCAGACAATTCAGTACTTTAGTTCCAACAGGCAGAACTGTGAGGCTGTATCCTTCGGGATTTTGCAGACCAAAAATTGTTTATTCAAACTGGAACCCAAGAAAGCTCTTAAGTAACTTTGATATTAGAATGCAGTCATCTATTAGAGATCTCTTTCAGGATGCCTTAATTTTTAAATCAGGAGGTGATGGCTTTCAAACAAAGGGCATAAGCACTGCAACAGTCCTTACAGTTGACAGACTACTTTGTCCTAGAAGGCTGTCCTTTAACTCAAAACACTTTGTCTCTGATAATGGATTGAAGAAAAACTTTCATCATGAGGCTTCCAATGAAGATGTTCTCACCAAGAGAACAAAACCAACCCCGATCAACTGTAGAAAACTGTCTCAGGAGTGTAATTCCCTGAGTGACGTGTTAGATATATTTTCAAAAGCACCTACATTTCCTAGTAGTAACTATTTCTCAGCCATGTGGACAATTGCCAAACGGATGTCTGATGACCAGAAGCGCTTTGAAACACAATTGATGTTTAACCACCCTGTGTTTAGCCAGCTGTGTGAACAAATTATGAGAGAAGCCAAGATCATGCACTACGACAACCTGCTGTTTAGTCTTCATGCTATGGTGAAGCTCGGGATCCCTCAGAATACGCTACTCGTACAGACTTTGCTGAGGGTGGTCCAGGTAAAATCAAAAGGAGCCTTAAATATACTTTTACTTGGTTTAGCATATCTTGAAAGAATGATGGGACGTAGACATGTAGCCTCCTTGAAAGAAACTTATCTTTGGGATGGTAGTTTATATTTGTTTCTGCATAGATATTATATGATTTAGAGTCCTTAAGTTTGCCAGATCTTTTTGCTGTAGAAATTTATGAAAGCTTGCCCCATTTTTCTTCTCTGGAGTTGAGTAATAGTGAATAAGCTAAAATGGGGAGAGGTACACAATATACAAGGAAATGTTGGGTAGTTGAAAGAAGGAGAGAAGGGAAGGGAACTAGTATTTATTGACTACCTTCTTGTGTTGTCTTATTTAATCTTCACAATAGCCCTGTAAGGTTGATGTTACCTCAGTTTAGCAGATGAGGAAAGAGATTTAGTGATGTTAACTTGGCTAAAGTCACACAGCTACTGGATTGATTTATTCATACAGTAAACATTTATTGGGTGTCAACTATGTATCAGTTACTAGACTTGTCACTAGGGATGTAAAGATATAGAAGCCATGATCCCTGCCCTTATAACCTAGAGGGGACAACAGATATTTTGTAGGTAATTACAAAAATAACCAATGTTCATCTGATGAGTCATACGTTTACTATGTTGTAGGCATGGTGCTGAGCATAGGGAATACAGTTACAAAATAACGGCCACATAGAGCTTTCAGTGCAATGAAAGAAAAATATAGAGAGTGCATTACAAGGGCTTCAAACCTAGCAGGAGTACGCCTTCATGATGGGAAGAGGTGATGGGAGAGGAGGATACAGGGTTACTGTTTGAAGCAGTGATAGGTACAAAGTTTGAAAAGAGGATTGTCTCATGTAATTCTCAGTGTAGTTTTTAAAAGTAGGTATTGTTACTTTCATCTTACCGATTAGGAAATTTAAGCTTAGAGCGGTTAAATAACTTGCCCACGGTCACATACCTGTTAGTGTCACTATCTGTAGGTACTTGATAAATATTTGCTGCGTGAATGAACAAACACCTCGACATAGTAGAGCTAAAATTCAGGCCCAGTAGGAGATGATGGCTAAGCTGAGTCCAAGAAATGGCCAGCACTTAGAAGATGGATAGCGAAGGGGATGGTGTTTCAAGCAGAGAAGACTATGTGTTCAAATCCTGGAGAATAGTTTGTGGAGCTGAAAGTAGTTCATTGTGGCTGGAGGTACAGAATACTGGGGTTGTGAGTTGGAGGGAATGGAGAGGAAACTGTGTCTGTGGTTGTCGAGGAGGGGTTGGGTGTCATGGCAAGGCATGAGGTTGGGGAAAAAGGGGATGAATCGTGAAGAGCCTTTTCTGCCTGGCTAAGGAGTTCGGATTTATCCTGTAGGCAATGGGGATCCAGTGAAATATTTTAAGCAGAGGTCATCAACGTGCTCCAATTTGTATTTAGATTACTGTGGGAGTGGGAAGTGGAATGGAGGAAGGAGCCAATTTTACTTTCAAACAAAGGAGTCAGTGTCCTGTTTGATGTCACTGAAATGATGCCAGATTGGCTGAGGAAAAGATGAGTTCATTAAAGTAATCATTTACCTTTTAAGAGTGGACTCTTCAGACTTCTGAACTCAATGATCATAATTAAATAATTTTTTTTGAAGACAGGAGTTTCCTGAGGATGATCTGATATATATCCTATCCTACTATAGAATTCAAGAATTGGGTTCATAGGTATATGAGAGTTTTTAACTTTAACTTTTTACATTACTATGATTTCCATGTTCTCGCCCAGGAACTAATTTGTGTGTCGTGTGTGAGTGTTTAAACTGCAGAATATCCGTGTTTTTTGGTAGACTGTGTTCCCTATATAGTTATTTAAAAGTGATTACAGTAAGTCGCTCTACCTGGTCAGTGATGCTCTAAATGAATTTTGGACAGGTGTTCATATCAGCATAGTATCTGCATTGGTGAGGAATGGACGGTGGATATTTGGGGTCAGGTTAACTGTACATTTAATTGTATCTCACTAACATGTTGGAATGTTGCGAAGACATTTTAGCTAGGGATGAAATATGTCATCCGTGAAGTTTGCCCTTCAAACACATAGCCAGTGGTCTTTTCTTTCACAGTAGGTATTGATGGAATGCTATAAATTGTTAATGGAAACCCTCTCATGGGAATGAGACCTTTTTTCCTTCCAGCAGTATCTATTTCTTATCATAATCTGGTTCTGACTTGAGACTCTGTGACAAAAGAGCTTACATCTTTCAGATGTGATCACAAGTACTCTTGTGAGGTGTATAAGCTAGTTGTGATTAAATTGTAGAGCACTAGGTAAGCTGTGTTGTTACTATTCGTTTTCTAAATTAGGCCATTTCTAGAACCTAAATTAGTACCCTAATTCAGAGGATTTGAAAGAAGGATCCATGGAGCCTGGGCTCCTCTTGAGATCCAGGTAGTGGTGGTAACATGTGACAGCAGATGTGAATCAGAAGGTTCACAACTGAGGTTGCAGTTTGATAACCCAGGAAAGGATATAGGGAAATTGTAAGCGCAGCTGTGTAAGATTCTTTAGGGGTAGGAAAATTGTCCTGTAGCTCTAATATTACTGCACTTGTCATCATGATGGCTTTGGGTCTCAAGAAGAGGTAAAAATAATGTTTGATAAAAGTTATTTCAGAAGGGGAGGAAGGTAATCAATATCAAATCATTTTCAGTGATAATGGAGCATGTAAAAAAATGGTTGATACATAAAAGAATGTATCAATTATTTGGAAAATTCACTTACATATGACATCTTGTTTTCCAAAGATGCTGTTTATTGTGGACAGACTCTGTGAATTATTGGTTTGATACTTAATCCTTTAGTTGAAAGCATCAGTTCAGTGGTTTTGCTTGGGTGAGATAGTCCACTATGAGCTCATCACCTGTGGTATTTTTGTAATTATATTTCAATAGGAACGTATCAATGAGTGTGATGAGAAATGTCTTTCAGTTTTGTCAACTATCTTAGAGGCAATGGAGCCATGCAAGAATGTGGATGTTCTTCGAGCAGGATTGCGGTGAGAACTCTGTTACCCTTTCTTCAGGTGCCTTTCTCTGTTTCTCTTAAATCAAAAACGAAGATGAAAGTTGAGCTCCCTTTTTTGGAGTGGGGGCATGGAAGACTTTGTTAGTTATGGTCTTTAATACCTTATTAAACTTAAAATAGTGACTCTGGATCAGGTAAAGCTGGAAATAATGCTTCTTTCAGGGTCCACCATAAAATAAAAGGCGTGGGTAACATTAAAATCTAAAATTATCTGAAAACATAGTACTGATGTGGGCTGGGGGATAACTGACATGTACTCAGTTCATAATGGTTAATTGGGTACTATGTGGAGGTCACATGACACTGGCCCAGCTTGAAAAGGAGGTTAAGTTTTACAACTTATTGATGCACCTAATCTAATGTCATAGGTTGATGAGAATAATTTTTAATTCCCTTTTTCATTGACTATGCATTAGGATGTCTTAATATAATCTCCTGAAATTTGTTCATGCATAAAGATAGCAAAATAATGTGAGAGAAAACAATACTAGGCTGGTCCTGGAGCTTTCACTGTTTGCACTCTTGGGCAGGTAGATCATTTCTTTGGGCTTCATATTCCTTGCCTAGAAGTAGAAGCTGGACCAAATGACTTTTACGATTTCTCACCTGGCTTTAAGATCCTAGGACTGTGGTATTTATTGTGTTTGATGACAGGATGCTAGTTGATCAGCAAGTTTGGAAAATAGAACGTGTCTTCACATTACAAGCTGTAATGAAATGTATTGGAAAAGATGCACCGATTGGTCTTAAAAGGAAATTGGAGGTAAATACCTTCTGAATTTTCTCTGTTGGGTAAAATTTGAAAAAAATATTTCTTGTGATTTGCTATCACCTCCTAAAGTCAGTTTATTAGGAGGACATTATGCTTTTGTATGTAACTTTGCTAAAGTGAAATAATAGAAATAGCTTTATTTTTATCTGTATATATATTTACGTATATTTATCTATATACCTGTTTGTCCGAGTCATCTTGCTCAAACTTTATCCTTTTTTATTTAAATATAGGAGTTTAATTTATTTTGCCACAAATGATAAATTAAATTTAAGTTTACTTTTCTTTAGATGAAAGCCTTGAAAGAATTAGACCAATTTTCTGTTTTGAATAGCCAGCGCATGTTTGCAGTACTGGCCGCCATGAATCACCGCTCCATTATCCTTTTGAATGAGTGCAGTAAGATAGTCACAAGTAAGGGGAATTTTTCTTATATGATTTATAGCATCCGATCTGTTCTGGACTATATTTGTTTTGTTTGTTTTAACAACTTTGCTGTTATATGAAAAATATCTGATGATATCGTTAGATCTAAATTTTATTTTTGCCTATAGTGTTTGTTTTTTTTTTAACAAAATATAGTGCTATTTTTTCTAAAGAAACAAAAGTACTGTGTATATAGTATCTTGGATCTTACAGTCAAAACCATCTGGTGATTCTTGTTTCTCTAACTCATTCTTAAAGGTAATATCCATGGGTGTCCCTTTAAAATATTGATCAGCATATTGCAGTCTTGCAGAGACCTCCAGTACTTCAATATAGATCTTTTTAAGGGAATAGCAGATTATGTGGCTACAACTTTTGACATCTGGAAGTTGAAAAAAGTAAGTATGTTAACAGTTTAGAGTAAGCCTCAGAAACTTTCAAGAAACGTATTAATTTATTTAGCATTCGAAATAATTTCTCTATCATTTTAAAGTGGTTTAGATTCCAAAATATTCCAATGCTAAATCGGCTTGAAAAATTAGCTCCTTATAATTTTTGTCTGGGGGTTACCTATTAATATATTATTCAATGTCTGGACCATCTTTCTCTCCAAAACAAAAATTATATTGTCCAAAGTTTGTTTTTCTATTTGTTTTTCAAAAGGTTGTATGGTACTTTGGTTGGATACTAAGGATTATTTCTGTCTTTCTACTTTTCCTTTATTAGATTTAGAATAATGGAGATAGGTGATGTGAGAGGCTTACGCTTTTTGAAGAATAAACTGTCATTACTTAATGATCATGTGTGTTTTCTATTTATGGAAAGTTTGCTTGTTTCTTCCAGAGTAAGAGCCTTTTAATTCAGGGCATGTGTTAATTAAACATCTAAATGAAGCAGGTGGTAAAAACTTCTTTTTGTAGTTAAGTAGTGGTAACCATGTTAGGTCACTGGTTTAGTTCACTTTGGAGGGTGAGGTTGACTTTAGTATGGAAATTGTTTTGGAAAGAGAAGTACTTATTGTGAGAAAGACTAAGAGGGAAATGAGAGGTGAACTGGAACATTTAATCATTGTATTTCAGCTCTATTCTCAGTTATAGAAATTAGTACTAAACATAGAAATTTTTGAGTTATCTCTTAGAATCTAGGAAGTGTCTAGGTTTGGAAGGGAGAGCAGTTCAAAATTGGCTTGGTCATTTTGAAAAACTTCAGAAGAGGTATATTTAAAGGTAATTTTCAGAGCTGTTATATGAAAAGCGTATAGGAAAATATTTATTTTAAATGAGATGGAAATATGGAAACCGTTCTGTGCTCTGGTTCTCAGCTTATAAAAAGAGGTTGATTGTTAACTCGATACTCTGATTCAAGAATAACTGGAACAGATTTTGTAAGGAAAAGATAATTGTTCCTTTTAAGGGAATATTTGGTCAGTCAGGACAATTCTATTGCGGTTTAAATATTTTGAGATCTAAAAGATTGCTAACAGCATACTGTAATTCTTAAGAAGTTTTCCCTCAATTCTTCTGTTTTTAGGTTCTTTTTCTCCTCATCTTATTTGAAAACGTTGGCTTTCGCCCTGTTAGTTTGATGGACTTGTTTATGAAGAAAGCAGCAGATGAACCTGGCTTCCTAAACGTGAAAAGCCTTGTCTCTATTCTTCATGTGTATTCTTCTCTCAATCACTTCCACAAATGCTGGACTCACGAGTATGTACTTGTTCTTTTTTTACTTTTTTATTGCCACATATCGTATTTATAGAAAAGATTACGAAGCTTAATGAATTCTTACATGCGAACCCATCCATGGCCTTCATCCATGTCCAGAAATAAAACATAATATTCCTTATTTATGAAGTTAAACAGAATTTTATTTTATCTTTGCTAAAGATATGTGCTTTGCTTTTGCCAGTTTCTTTGTTCTTTGCAATATATTTGGTAATTCAGCATAGGAGTTTTCATTTCAAACTCTCCCCCAGCTTATTCCCTCAGCTCCTGAGTTTATAGTTTAGTTTTGACCCTAACTCTTCATTTGGTCCCGAACTACTGCTTTCTATTCTTTTCATTTTAACCACAACCATGCATTTCTACTATTAAACACAGCAATTCCTCAAACATGCTGTGCTCTTTCATCTTCTTTCCACCCAGAACATCTTTCCTTCCTCTCTAGGTCAGTTCTAAGTTTCATTAAAAACCAGAAACGCATATAACATGTTATTTGTCATTTGTTAGAAGGGTGATTAAAAGCGCAGACCCTGGAGACATTGCTTAGGTTTGAATCTTAGCTCTGCGATTCATTAGCTACTTAACTTTGGCAAGTTACTTATCTGTGCCTCAGTTTCTTCATCTGTTAAAATGGGGATGAGAAATAGAGTTATTTCTAATCGTATTGGGTTGTTATGAGGATTAAATGAGTTAATCTGTGTTAGGTTCTTAAGGCAATGCCAGACACAGTAATTGTTAGATTAAAAAAAAAAACTAGAGTGTCAGTCACAGAGGCCTTGGAAGAATAAACTAGGGCAGTTCTGAGGGTCTCAGTGGCAAGGTTCACTGGTCATCTCTTTGCCATCGAGTAGCTTGACTCCAACAGCTTTTTGTCCCTGTGGTTTTCCCTCAAGATTCAGATTTCCAAAAGAGAAAATCTGATTGAACGAGTTTGGGTCACATGCCCATTTCTTTGGGGCAGGTAATCAGAGAAGTCCTGGGCCAAGAAAAGCAGCTGCCTACTGTGCTCTCCATTGTTGTGAGAGACTCAGTTCATACTGCATGTCATGTGCCTTCCCTTAATTGTCTCCATCAGAACCCCTGTGCTTGTCATGTCTTATATAGCTTTGTCATGTGCCTTCCCTTAATTGTCTCCATCACAGCCCCTGTGCTTGTCATGTCTTATATAACTCTTTGGTGGAGCCTTGACACATAGCTGCAATTATTTGTCAATAAGCCTGTCTCTGCTCCATAATTGAAAAGCGCTCTAGAGCTTTTTAAACCACTTTATCGAGGTATGAATAACAACATGTAAAATGCTGTGCATATTCAGTGTATACAACTTGGTGAGTTGTTAGCTCATTATTCTTGATTCTTCCTTTTCCATTAATATTCTCCTCCTCCTCATCTAAGTTTATTTGTTCATTTAGTCGGAAAACTTGTACCAAGCACTCAGGTACTTAAGACAAAAATGAATGAGACATAATCCTTTCTGCAGTTAAATACAGCATGAACATTGAAGTGATAGAGTTTTATACAGTGTATGTAGGAATAGAGGAGGGATGTACCAGGATGCTAGCCTGGCGAAGTGGAGGGTCAGGGTGGGTGCCAAGCATCCTGCCTGGAGGAGTTGGTACCTGAGCAGATCTTGAAAGATGGAGAGAGAGCAGTTAACGATGGAAAGACCATTCTGAGTAGAAGGGGCTCTGTATTCAGGTCAGGAAGGAAAGCAACAGCAGAGTACATGCGGGGAACGACACAGATTTTGGTGTCGCTGAAGCATGAGGTAACAGCATAAGAAGTGGGATGCGAGGAGACTGGGGAGGTGATTACCGCTGGGCTCCAGATCAGTCCTCTGCAGCCCCGCTGTTTCTTGCTGCATACTCCAAACTCCATCGGTTCTCCCTTTAGTAAGTGTTGCCTCACTGTTGTCTCTAGGACCTGTTAGCAGTCCTGCTTAGCCTGTCACAGCCTTCCTCACTCGGCCATCTGCTCCTCACGGGACCTCCCAGTTGATCTCAGACATTTCCCTTTATGACTCGTTGGTACTAAGGGCTTACTTCAGGGCATATTTGCCCTGCTGTGGGCATCTCTGCCTGTGCCCCAGCCTCGATAGTTATTACAGCATGAATGGCATGTACTTTCAGGGGTTAGTTTCAAGTGGTCTTCCCTTTTGCCATCTTTTCCACTTAACTGAAATTCTTATCCCCAAAGCTACCCTATCTACTTTCTTTCCTGTACACTATCACAGTACTCTGCAAGTATCAATACTTCCTTTTTCTTATATAATGATATATAGCTTATGCCCTAAGAGTCAAATTGACCTGGGTTCAAAGCGTATCTGTGCCGTCTATCAGCAGTGCCACCCTGCACACGTGACCTTACCTAGTTTTGATCTTTCCTCTCTTCCTCTGTGCTTAGCTGCTTCGTTATACTGCGTAACATTAGCTTGGGTGGTAGGATTAGGCTAGCAGTTCTTTTAACTCAGAGTATTAATAGCTAGAGAATTGTAAGTGATTATAAAACTGCAGTGGAGTTCCAGGTCTTAAAGACTTACTCATGATAAAAAATCTAGCACAACGGTTAAAAGCCTCTGGACCCTGACAACTTGGATTCCAGGGCTGTCTCTGCTACTTCCTGGCTGTGTGTTCTTGGACAAGTTAGTTGACCCTGCTTAGCCTGTTTACTCATCTTTATTATGAAGAAAATAATGATACCTATCCCACAGAGTTTGAATAGGAATTAAATGAGTTAAAGCTTATAAACATTTGCCCTGTGTAAGACATGTAGTAGTAGCTAACATTTATTGAGTGTATGTATTTATTATGAGATAGTCACCGACCTGAAAGATGTGTGAAGACTTATTGCAAGCCTGATTGTTTTATCCCCTTAAAGCTGTCAGTTCTGTGACACCTCACTAGCTCTACCATGACCTTGTCTACTCTTCATATTTGAAAGCTGACTCTCCTTTCTGCCCCTGTAGGTTCCTAGAAGTTATGGCTAGTGCTCTGACTGGTAGTCTTCACCACATCTCTTCTGAAAACCTGTTGAATAGTGTGTGTTCGTTTTGCTTGATGAACCATTTTCCCCTGGCCCCTATTAATCAGCTTCTTCAAAAGGACATCATCCATGATCTGCTGACGTCAGGTAGGATGTCAGTGCACGGTGGTGACTAAAATAAAGCAGTACTGCCGGGCTACCAGGTGATTCAGATTGGGGTCTCAGTTGCCGCAGTGTTAGTTAAAACGTGTGGAGCGGGTGCTCCTGATGAAAGGACCAATGATGGTGAAGTCAAAGGGCCGTGCTTCAAACCAGCAAACCGGTGGAGGCTCCTTTAGTAACAGATCCTGCCCATAGACGGCAAGAATAAGAAACACAGCGTCATTGTTCTTTTTATTTACACTTCATGCACCTGTGCAAAGGCTAAATGTTCATTCAGGTTGTTCTTTATGCCTTGATCAGAGGTGTTTGTACTTCTGATCCATATGTGTCACGTTTGAAGCCAAGGTAAGTCAACTTTTGCAGCTATAAACACTTTGTCACTCATGGCCTGTAATGAGGACACAGCCGTTAGATCAAGAAACCAAGTAGTTACCAAAGTAGTGAATTTATTTACTCTTGGAACCAAATTAATTGTTGTCTTTCAGTCTTTACTATTAAATAAGGAGAAGCAATATCAGGCTAGATGTGTAAAATTTGATGATTATCTGGGAATAGAGTATTTTAAATCCTTTTAAAAACAACAGTATGAAATTCCAAAGTTGAAGTGTGGAAAAGGAGCACCATGTGCTGATTTTTCAAGCAGTCTAACATGGAGGAAGCAGCCGTGAACCCAGGAGACCTGGAATCTAGTCCCAACTTTGCCTTTAATCAGGAGGCATTTTAACATCCCTGAGCATTTTCCCGTCTGTTCAGTGAAGAGTTGAGGCTAAAGCACCTTGAAAGATATTTTAAAGTTTAAAACGTTATCAGGGCACTGACCTACACACTGTGGGACCTAGGGAGACACAGAGAGATTCCTCCTGATAAGAAGCAAATAATCAGAGTTATAGGTGCATTAATACAATTTCTTAGATGTAGCATTCATATTTTTCTTAACTATAATTTTCTTTCTCTCTCTTTTTTTTTTTTTTAAGGTGATGTGGAGAGGAATGTTCACAAGCTTCATGTTTTGGCTGCCTGTCTAAAACTTGATGATGTTCCTTGTCACAAGGACACACACTTAGTGCTGCCACAGCTGCCCTCCATGCCATTACATCCACATGCAAAGGTTGCCGAGGTGCTGAGTAGCCTTCTGGGAGAAGGATGCTTCTCAGAAAGTGTGTGGTTGCCACATAATTATTATATCGGTATGGGACTTCATATGATTTTCCTCTGTTTTACTTCTTTTCTGACAAAAGATAAGGAGTTTACTGCAGCAGTCTAGTGTGGTGCAGCATTGGCTCTGAAGCTGGACTGCTGGGTGTGGATTTTCACTCTACTACTTACTAGTGCTGTGTGTTAGGCACTCACCAGCCTCTTTCCTTATCTGTAAAATGGCAATAATAATATTACCCACCTCACAGGGTTCCTGTGACCAGCAAATGAGATTATACATATAAAATCCAGACTAGTATTTGGCACATGGTAAATAAGCTCAGTATAGCTTACCTGCTGCCATTATAATTATTGGTAGTGGTAGTATATCTTTTCAAACAAAAAAACACTCGGAGCGATGTTTGAAAAATCAGTATCAATTTTTTTCTTTCAGATTTTGAAATCAGAATGGATGCTAACAGGAGCCAAGTGCTTCCATTTTCTGACGTGGATGTGGTAACTTCTGCTACAAATATTCAAAGGTTGTTTACACATACGCATTTGCTGAGCTTTCTAAATTTAAATCTTAATTCTCGAAGACTTCATATTAAAGAGCAGTAACAATACAAAGACCTTATATTTGTATAGATCTTGTAGTGCGCCAAGGGACATCCGTTAATCTACCCCTTAGGTATAAATGTGGGGCCCTGTGGTTGAAGACAGTGGATTGGAGTTGTCCATTTAATGAAACAGGCAATTTTTTAAAATCAGGTTTTAAGCTAAACAGTTCAATAAAACAGTGCTAATATAATTGAAACCATCAGTGCAGGGTGAATTTTTGACAAGATAATGCAGTAGTGATCATAAAGAAGGAAGGCTTCTACTAAAATCAAATACCCAAAAAATATTTTTCTCTACCGCCAAACCTTTCTAAAGGTAGAGAAACTTTAGCTTTTTAATTAAGCTGTATTGTATATGGATCAAACCATACTGAAGTTAATTAGAAGTAGTTTCCTTGACTCACACAGTACAGAGGGTGTTTCTGGGAGAAATTGATGCTACTCCCTGAGAGAATATTCTGCCTTGTAAGCATCTGGATCAGGGCATATTGCACACACCCTGTGTTCAGTCATTCTTTGTGGCAAGGCTCTGTTAGGGCCTGTGGGGCACACAAAGATGAGTCAGACGTGGATCCTGACCCCAAGCGACGTATATCCCCTACTGCTTTGTAGCACGTGCACGTAAGTATGGTAGAGAGAGGTACAGAAAAAGTCTGTAGGGATTCAAACTCTTATCTACTCATCCCTCTCCACTCACACACAGCTCTGTAACTTTTGCGCTTTTCTAAATCCACCTAGCTTGTTCCTTGGCCATCTTTTTCAGCCACTATCTTCCTTCTACTTATTACCCATCTTCCCTCAAAAAGAGGCTTTCTCTCTGACCCAGTTGAAAGATCATTTTTCTTTTTCAGGTGTTCATCTGTTCTGGCATGATAATATAATGTAGTAGCTCTCAGCCTAAAGTACCGAGAAAAAATGAGGAATCAGTGTTCCTTTAAAGATACGAAATTTCTCTTACTTTATCTCAGATAACAGTCACAGTATGACAGAAGACAGTAAGGATACAAATGTCTTTGTCTCCCCCAATGAACTTAATCTTTCCAAAAGACCATGAACAATGAAAGACAAATTACACCTTCCACATTTTTGTTACTCGTATACATTTTATCTTTTCAACAGTCTTGCCTATCTCTTAGTGTTTTCTTTTTTGTATTTAGTCTCCCCATTCTGGCTTTTAAATGTGTCTGTCTCTGGGAGACAATATTTACAAGCAGAGCATCTTCCATTTGGTATTATCTACATCAGTGCTTCTAGCAGCATAAATAATTATGTTTAGATCAGAGATTAGCTCTGCACAGGAAAGCCCTAAAATGGGTGCTTTCATATCTGAAAATTTTCCTCATCGAGAATGTAGCCATTCTTAAAGATGGTTAAGGGATACTGTTTGTATAAAGCATTTTTATAAGCTTGTGGTTCCTAAAATAGTCTTCATGTACTGGAATATCTGCATAGTCTAGGTAATGAGGAAGTGAAGGACTAATACAGGAGGGAATGGTGAGGAATGTGGTAAGTGGAGAGCTCAGCTTTGAAATCTCCAAAGAACAAGGATGCAGCAAGATTGTACATGGTCATCTCGTTAGTAACTAGTCTCACGTTTTGTGTTTTTGTTTTCAGAGTAGCTGTACTCTGTGTTCCTAGATCTACGTACTGTTTGGATTCAACCCACCCCAGAGGATTCCTTGCTATGAAAATGCGGCATTTGAAAGTAATGGGTTTTCATGTGATCTTGGTAAGAAAAAAATGCAAATGAAATAGTCTTCAGTTACTGATGTTCATTCTGCTGGGAATGTTGTGGTTGAAGTTGGTTACTAGGACTAGATGAATTGTCAGCAGTATCGGAATAAGTGTTTTAGTTATTGTTTTCTTTGAAAAAGAACCTTTCTGGTACGTGAGTTGGCTCCTACTCAGCTGATACTATTATTTACTTGGGGTTTTATAAGTGCTACATTTAGTCAACTTTAATCATTTTTGTCAAGTGAAAAATGTAAATAATATGTGTACTTCTTTAATTTAAGACACATGAAACCATATTCGGTTTCTAGGTTATCTTGAACAGGAGGAGAAAAGATGTTAATTAAAGCTTTGTTTTCATGGGCCATTGTGAGGCTGTTAAGGATGTTTGTCACTAGAAAATGCTGGATGACTATAAGGATGCTTCTTCCTCTTCCCTCCTTATGCTTTCTTTGATTCTGAGCATAACTTTTCTTGAACAGCCTCTCTAGATGTCTCTGTATGGAGCAAGAACCATACGAATAAATGTATGTTTATGTTAATGTTAGGACCTATCTAAATGCCACTCATTTGGTCCTGCATATAATGTGAAATGTAAATATTTGAATCTTCATTATGGTACTTTAGTATCCAAAACTGGATCATGCCTGGATTACCAAGGTTAAGATGGCCCATTTCTCTTAATGGGCTAATCTGTAACACTTTTTTTTTCATATTGGCTATTATTTATATTCTAAGGAAGATTATCCCAAGAAAGGATCTTTTGCACCCTTTAGAGGACCTTTAAAGTTTTTTTATAATTTTCACTGTGAGAGCTTTCTTCGACCCTAGCACATAGTCTTACTAAACTTCTAAAATGTGCGTAATTATAAGTGGTTGGCTGATGTTATTTTAATATCCTTGGATCTCGAAACTAGCTTTTATTTTATACATCGTCATCTTCTTGCAAACTGATTATTTTCCTCTTTCTTTGGTAAGGTCAATAATTGGGAGATGGAAAAACTAGAGATGAAGGATGCAGTCACATTTTTGAAGAGTAAAATCTATTCACAGGAAGCACTTTCTACTGCTGATATAAATTTGCAAAGCACATGTTAAAGTAAAAAGCAACCTTTTAATGTTATTAGACATAAATTTATAAAAATAACTTTAATAAAGACTACAATTCAGTTGTCGATGGAACTTACCTGACTGCTCACCATAATAAAAAGTGTTATTTCAGTTCACTGCTAAAATTAAAGTTGAGAATGAAAGAAATATTCTCACTGGCACTTTAGAAAATGCTGAGAAAATTCCAGAAGGGTCATTTTTGCAGTCATACCTGTTCCTTCCAGTGCCCAGATACTTTATAAATTCATGAGCTATAGGTTTTACTGTTTCTCATTAGCTTTGATGCATTCAAAACTGGTTTCTTAGTTGTGATGGATTGCAGGTAAGTTGCTGTGGGCAGTCCTCAGGTTTGGAATCTAAGCTGTTTTAGGACTCAGGTATGGACCACGTTCAAGCACTGGCCACAAAGCAATTGGGCTAGGGTCTCAAATTGTAGAATGTATAAGAATTAACGAGGTAGCGTGTTAAAAATGGGTGAGGATCAGGTATCTGCAGTTGTAACAAGCATTCTAGGTAGAAGTGGTTTGTGGACCTCACTAAGAGAAACGCAGATGAGATAGTACAGAGATGGCAAGGAGTCCTAATTTCTTAAGATTGATAGGTTGTGGGTTGCTAACACCATAGTCCTTGCCATTGGTGAGGTCATTCCTTTCTCCCTCTTCCCCTTTCCCCTCCCACCATTTCACAAAGTCTTTTCAAGTAAATATATAGCTGAACTGTTTTGTGAGCCAGACCTGAAGGCTGTTTTTCAGTTACGTTTGTTCATCCTTTTGTGGAAGTACTTATTCAAGTTTGTCACACGCCTGTCTACCTAGTATTTGACTCACTGGGGATACAGCAGGTTCCGCTTGTGAAACCTGAGTGCCACGTACGTTGGTATTGTTTTAGCCCCGTGTGAAAGACCGAGCGCTTGTGCCGCCCCTCCACCCCATCCCCGCAAGTCCTGTGTTGGAACCTAACCCCTAGTGTGATGGTATTTAGAGGCAGAGCTTTGGGAGATGATTAGGTCATGAGGGTGGAGGCCTCATACATTGGATTAGTGCTCTTGTACAAGAGGCCTCAGAGAGCTCCCTTGTCACTTCTCCATGTGAGGACAGTGAGAAGATGACCATCTCCGAACCAGGAAGGGGGGCCCTCACCAGACACAGAATCTGCCAGAGCCTTGACCTTGGACTTCCGAGCCTCTCCCACAGTTAATTTGTGAGAAGTAAATTTCTGTTGTTTATAAGCTACCCAGTCTATGGTATTCTGTTAATATCATCCTGGATGGACTAAGGTACCCCAAATATGCAGACGTGCAATTACTGGGCGTCTTACTCTGTGCCAGGCACTGCTAAGTGTTGGGATGTATTCTCTCTTTTCATTATCTTAACTCTTTGAGGTGTAGCTGCTATTAATCTCTTGGGACCCTTATTTCCTTTTATCTCATAAGAGTATAAACTATCAAAGCTACATAAATAGGTTAGGGCTAGAGTTTGAACCTGAGCTGACATGGACTTACAAACAAAGTAGTCGAGAAACCCCAGGTTGGCAATAAAAGGTCTCTAGCAGTATGACTGCATCTGTCACAGGTTTTATCAACTTATGTTGCCTACATTAAGAGAAGGTTAGAGCTGGAAGGAAATGTATCAGTCATTTAATCCACCTCCCTCATTTTATGGATGAGGAAGTAAAAGTTCAAAGAATTGGAATTTTCTGGAGCCTCAGCCACATCATTGATTTCCACGTTATTTCTACGTTTCATCTCCTACTGCTCTTCAGCTTGTACCTCAGGAAATCCGGACTTTTGTTCCAGGTTAGACGTCATCTAGTTTTGCATACTTGACCAAATGATTTAACCTTATAATGCTTCAGAACAAGAGTTGAAAATATTCTATTAAGGAAACTAAAATTTTCATTCTTTACATGGTAAGTGCATATCTCTTTCTTCTGGTGGCTAATTATGACTCATTTTCAAAGGATTGGACAAATTTATGAATACTTGTAACTACCTTTTGGAGGAACTAGTTTTCTTGAATTTGTACCAATTGGCATGACCGATAAAGAGGCATTCCTCTTTTACCAGTATTACTAGTATTAGCATTCTTCATTGCTGTGTTGTCTAAAAAAATCTTGTGAGACTCAGGTATAGAGTGAAGGAAAACAGTTTAAAAATATGTCTTCTCGGGCTTCCCTGGTGGCGCAGTGGTTGAGAATCTGCCTGCCAATGCAGGGGACACGGGTTCGAGCCCTGGTCTGGGAAGATCCCACATGCCGCGGAGCAGCTAGGCCCGTGTGCCACAACTACTGAGCCTGCGCGTCAGGAGCTTGTGCTCCGCAACAAGAGAGGCCGCGACAGTGAGGGGCCCGCGCACCGCGATGAAGAGTGGCCCCTGCTTGCCGCAACTAGAGAAAGCCCTTGCACAGAAACGAAGACCCAATACAGCCAAAAATAATTAATTAATTAATTAATTTAAAAAAACAAAAAAAAAAACCAAAAAGAATTCATTGCTCTGTATCCTCATCAACACTTGGTAATGCTAGACCTAAATTTAAAAAAATATATATATATATGTCTTCTCAGGATTGTTAATATAAAGATTTACTCTCCTCTCCAGGAGAATATGTAAATATTCTCCTTTTCTGGTACTTATTCAGTTGATTCAAAACAAACAAAAACTACTCAACCCCAGGTTGATTTCATGGACCCATTTCTAACACAATTAGGGTCAATAAATAAACAAAAAGTGGGAGTTTATAAATCCAAATTCTGACTATTCCTGATTAAATCACAAAATATGTTATACCTCAGTACCAAACTCTTCATGTTAAAGAGGATAATACTAACCTACTTTACTGTATTAATCAACTAAAATAGTGAATATGACAGGTATAAGGTTGATATGTTTATGTATATGGCTTGCTTCTGATGTAGTTTTATGCTAATAAGTCAGCCGCCTTGTGGAAGAAATAGGTGTTGTAAAAGATTTTTGATTTTTTTTATCTTTAATTCTGTGTCCTGACTGAGCTTTTTTTGTGTTTTGAGCAGTGTTAAGATTGGCTTTTGTTTTTGTTTTTTTGATTCTTGAACTTATTTAGAATGTGTATTTATGTTATAATTACATCACATACACAAATGTAAACATCTAGCCAAGAGAAAAAAAATAGGTGATTTATTTATGACATATCTAAATAAAGAGCTCCTATAAGTTGATAAACACACATTACAAAAGAAAAACGAGTGAAGAGCTGATCAACATGAAAAAATTTCAGTCTACTAGTAATCAAAGACACACATTCAAACAAGTGAGAGATTTTGCCTTTTAAATTAGCATCATGGGTTTTTTTCTTTAAGAATTACAGTGCTGACAAAGGAAATGAGGCAGGCGCTTGCATATGCTGCTGGTGGGATGTAAATTAATACAACCTTTCTGGAACACATTTTGTGGCTTTTTTCCCCATATTAAAAAAAATAGGTTTATTGAGGTATAATTGACAAACAACAAACTCCATATATTAAAAGCATACAATTTGATAAGCTTTAACAGATTATATATATAATATATATAAATATAAATATAAATATATATATATATATAAAATATCCATGAAAACATCACCACAATCAAGATAATGAACATCCGCCACCCCTAAAAGTTTCCTCCCTTTTTGCCTTTCCCTTTGTTCCCTAGAAACCACTGATGGGCTGTCTGTCACTGTGGAATGCCCTTCAGCTATATGCATGCAGAGTCTTGAGAATATTGATATCTATTGACATTGACCAGGAGTTAGATTTTTAATTATCTTTGCGCCTGTGTGCACCCTTAGTATACACTTGATACATATTTGTATTATTCCCACAATATGTGTAAGGATACTTATCACTCCATTGATTTGATATTTCACCGTGTATGAGCCAAACACTGGAAGCTATTTAAGCATTCATCGTTAATGGAATATATATCTTCTAAGCACTTGCTACTCAGAATGTGATCCACAGACTAGCAGTATCAGCATCATCTGGGAGGTTGTTAGGAATGCAGACTCTTGGAGCCCATCTCAGACCCACTGAACCAGAATCTGTATTTTAACAATATCCCAGCTGATTTGTATACTCATGAAAATTTGAGAAGTGCTATTCTAAGACATTTTAATATTTGTAAAATATTATCTGGACGTGCCATAAGTTACTTAATGATGAGGGGAAAACTTTACAATTCTATTAAATGGAGAAACAAACACTGACTCTATATACGAGGATTCAAATTTTGTTTTAAATAATGGCAGGAGGTGCATAAAAGGAAGAAAAGGGATAAAAATGTAGAAAGTGGTATTTCTGAATAGTATTGATGGAATTGTAATTTTATTTTTCTTTATACTTTATTTTTCATACTTCAAGAATGAATATGCATTATACTTAAAATCGGAAAGCAAATCATTAGCTGATCTCAATCCATTTCTATTGTTTGATTTCCCAAACAGCATTTTAGAAATTAATGATAACCACTAAGAGTTTAATATATGACCAGAACTATGGGGGAGATAAAGAAATTAACACAGAGATCCTCTCAAGTTGTTTATAAGACACCATTATTGTATGTTGAAAGATAATCTGATGTATGACAAAGCAGAAGATAAGAGGAAGTCAGAGGGGAAAGGGGTCACTGCGTTGGGTTTTCAGAGCTGTACAGAGCTGAACAGAGGAGGGTGAACAAGATTTGGCAACATACAAAGGGAGACCATATATGATCTGAAAATTGTTTCTCCCAGGTTTTTTGAGGTGGAACGATATTGATGGAGGTACATGTGTTAAATTTTGATATCTGAATTTTAAAAGGGAAAACAGCCAGGAGAATTATCCTTTGCTGAGAATGTTAGTGTTGCAAGTAAATAACTTTCTTACATTTACTGGGAAATCTTGTGTATGTGACACTGCGGCATATATTGCAAATTGGCTCATTCTACTCCATTCCAAGCCTTATCTTTTTTATGTCATGGTGCACAAAGAAAATGACAGCTTTCATAGCACTAAGTGCGAGTGTATTTTGGTGTTTATTTGGAGCTTAGTAGAAAAAATATATTTTCTTTATATGATGTAATAAGAACTAAAATCAGTAAAATTCTAAGTATTAAGGAAGATTTTAAATATTGACTTTGTGTTAAATTCCCAAACACATTAATTTTTCCAAATTCCTTAATGAGAAGCTTGATCTTGCTTTCTAGACATAACCATTAAATACCAAGTTGTATGCTTGAAATGGCTATATGCAATTCTTGATCAAAATATTTTATCAAATTCTTTGTTGTCATTGGCAGGAAGCTTTACATAAGTAACCGATGGAACAATTTTAAACTATTTTTAAAACCATTCAAAAATTAAAAATTATGTTTAGAGCCCAACAGCTTTCTTGTTCTGTCATTGACAAATGTGATGTTGATATTTTTTTGTGATAATACAAGTGGATCTCAAATGCAATTGAATTTTTTCATATCAAGTATTTACAAATAACAGTGAAGTCCTAATTTGTAGAGTGAGTGTGAGTGTGTTGATAGAGCAGTCACCCTGCAACTAGCAAATAGACATAAGTAAACAGAAGACAGAGATTTGGGGCATCTATCTGGAGCTGTACTTATGAGGAGCTGGCCTTTCCCAAACCCTGACTGCACCTTACCATGAAATGACCCAGCGGCTAGCGTGTTTTTGTCCATGATGGTCAGTGGCTCACTCAGCAGCAGGCTTCTTAGAAGCTGTCTGGGTGACTGGATGCATTCTCGGCCTCACACAGCATCACAGCAGAGCAGCGAGGGCCTGACACCTCCCATATTATTTATCCGTAGGAGCTGAGTGAACCATCAGACCCCACGCTGTTCAGGCTACCTTCTAGGGAGCATTAGGTGAGGAGGTTACTGGCCAAGAGACCTTTGGCTGCCCAGCCCTTTGTGGCTCCCCAGAAGGCTGAGGAAATAGATACCTCTTGTTAAAAGACACACTTGTAACCCATTTGTGGCACATGTGTGTGCTAGGCTCACTGGTGGGCCCAGAAAACTAAAATCTATACATTTCCCAAATCCCCTTACAGCTTGAATTCCAGATGTGACCTAACTTCCCCCAAACAGATGTGCCTGCTTGAGATTAAGAAAGCCAGATGAGATGGAGGTCGTATTTCTGCTATTTCTGCCAACAGTCAGGGACGTTGGATTTTTCTGGAATAGCAATAGCAGAGGTCCCAGGGTTTGGTGCAGCAGGATATGGGGCTTCTATTTTGCCAGGGGCAGTGTCGCTACGTAATACGGAGCTAGAGCTAGCAATGAGGCAGCATGGTCCTGATTACCTAGCTTCTGGGCTGTGAGCAGAGATAGCAGCTCCTCTGGACGGCCAGTTCTGTGGTGGTGTTCTCAGAGGGATTCCTGGAAGTCGCGTTAAAGGCTGCTGCTTCAGCCCTTCCAGTCGTCTTGTACGCAGAAGGGGCCTTCTGTGAATGCCCAGAAGTTGACAACTAAGCACACTGTGTTTGAACTAGAGAGGTTTCTGTTATCAGCAATAAACACTGATAAAGATAGCATAATATATTACAGTATATACATATATATATATACATTTTTTTATATATACATACCCATATATACTACAGTATACTACAGTATATATGTGTGTGTGTATAGGATGTGTATATATGTATTATAGTATATGTACACACACATAATAGGATACCTTTCTTTAAAACTTCCTGAGTTCTCTAAAGAATTTCACTCAAGGTAAGACACATATATCACGTGACTAAGACCCACTAGGAATATCCACATATACTGTCAGTTGGTTTTACATGTACCTCACCCTCAGGAGGTTTCTCTAGGCAGCAATAAAATTTCACTGGCAGGTGAATGGCAAAATCAGCCCACCTGTCTTTATTTTCTACTTTTTCTCCTTGTACCCAATTTTCTCCATACTTCCCGATTTTGCAACTCTGCAAATCTGCTAGTTCCATCTTGGGCAATTTCTTTACTTTAGGACCCACAAAGGGGAATAGCATCAAGCTTTTGCCCAATTGTCTCAGGAAATTCCTTCCTATTTTACTAAAAAAAGATACAGTAGAGGGAGGAAGACATGGAATTTACTAAATATATAAAGACTTTTGTCATAACTTTTAAATCAGACAAAAAAGCCAATGCTATCATATTTTAGGACCTTTGAAGTGCTTCAGTGTCACACTCATCAAAACATATTCCGTCTACCTAATTAAATGCTAGTCTGCAAGAAAATCAATTAAAGATAATTGAAATGGAAGGGCAATGCCCTCTTCGCCAGCTTGAGGTTCACATAAACTTGCATCCACTGCTGTCACTCCTGCTGCTGCTGCTGCAGGCGGTAGTTAAAACGGGGTCCTGCATAGTCCAGTCCACAGGCTGTGCCCCTGCTGTACCTGCTCTGTACTCTGCCGCCCCCCCGTGCAGAACTCCGCACAGACCACCATGTTTTAAGAGCGCATGATCCCGCTTCCTCCAAGTTTTCCTTAGGGTGCGCTATGATCCACAGCCATTTTTCTCAAAGCACTCTCCCAGGCTGGGGTAGTAAAATCAGAACAAGTTTTCCAGTCTTAGCCTCCTATTTTGCCCAATAATGGGTGATCTTGGGTAAACATGTAGCTTTAAGGAAAAACAGGGGCAACCAAAGAAGTGCTGGTCACACTTTTGAGAATTGCCCATTTAAAAAAAGGTTGTACTATATGCTTTTCTAAGCGACAGTATCTTGCATGGCAGTCTTTGTCTTAGAAATACAAACCAAGCAAGACATTTCTCAAACTCATGTTAACTGTGATTTTAATATCAATCTGGATATTTTAATTTTAAAAAATTGTGGTAAAATACGCATAAAATTTACCATCTGTCAGCCATTTTTAAGTGTACAGTTCAATAGCATTGTCTATCCATATTATTCTGCAGTCATCACCACCATCCATCTCTAGAACTCCACTCACCTTGTAAAACTGAAACTGTACCCATTAAACAATAACTCACATTGCCCCTTTCTCTAGCCGCTGGCAATCACCATTTACTTTGTCTCTATGAATTTGATTACTCTAGATACGTCCTGTAAGTGGATTCATACAATATTTGTCCTTTTGTGTGATGGCTTATTTCATTTAGCATAATGTCCAACGTGTTCATTCATGATGGAACATGTATCAGAATCTCCGTCCTTTTTAAGGCTAAATAATATCCTATTGTATGTATATACCACATTTTGTTTATTCATCCATCCATGAACACTTGGGTTGCTTCTACTTTTTGTATCAATGTGTTGTGTTTTTTTCCCCCCCAAAGAAACTTGTTATTCTCTTGTTAAACTGTTTTAGATGTTGGTTTCTTATTTCTAGAGCATTTTCTTATCCTAAAGATTACACATCTCTGTGTCTATTTATCTATTATCTACCATCTCTCCTAAGAATCTTTTGTTGTTTATTTTTAAATTAAGTACATGTTACTGTATTATATTTTGTGCATCTTCATATTCTTTTACCGGGGACTTAATTTTTGGAAATAGTAAAAAGCCACAGAGGACAAATTTGATGAATTGAGGGTGGGTGATTAGGTAACAATAGTAACGACTACTATATGCCAGGCACTGTACTAGCATTTCACATCCATAGTCTCATTCAGTCCTTATCACCACCCTGTTGGATGGCTATTAATAAATATTAATATTCATTTTATAGATGAGGAAACTGATGCTCAGGGGCTTTAAGCTTTAAATGCCTTTCCCAGGAGTGCACAATTAGAAAAAAGACAGAGCTGGATCTGCAACCCAAGTCCTTCTGAACCCAAAGCTCATACATGTATCACTACACTATTATTTTCTAAAACTTTCCCGATGATTACAATCACTTACATACTTGATGAAAATACAAATTCCTGGGCCCTAGCCCAGATATACCTAACCAAAATCTGCAGAGGGACCTGAGAAAAATCACACCGCTTGACCATGGTATCTCCACCGTATTTTTAGTAAACATGTGATAAACATTTAAGGCAAAGAGATTGTGTCATGCAGCTCACAGCTCTGAGGCACTTCCCACAACAGGTACTCGAAATGTTATGACCGTTAGTTATTGGAATGATAATACAGGCTTCAAAGTGACTTCTTTGGAAAGCATATTTGAATGTTCTGCTTTATTGTCACTAAAATGAACAGCGTCACTGCTGTGTAGGCACAACTCATGGCATTTTATAGTGGAAAGAGTAAGACAGCCCTGATCTGGGATTCTGGGTAAGTCTTTTACTTCTCAGAGCCTTGGTTTCTTCATCTGTAAAATGGGGATGCTAATACCCAGTTTGAAGGACTATTGTATATATTAGAAATAAATTATATATATACCCTGTCATGTAGAAGATGCTTAATTGGTGGTTCTTATAATAATAAATAATATTTATTTAATTATAATATAAAATATTAACTATATTTTATAATACGAATCGATAATATTTATATATAAAATATGTAACAGTTATATATTTTATATGTAATAAATATATTACATATATAAATATATTACATAATATAAATATGTAATAAATTTACATTTATTTGTAAATTTACATGTAATTCACATGTAATAAATATTACATATCACATTACAAATATTACATTTATTTGTTAATTTACATGTAATTTACATGTAATTTACATGTAATAAACATTACATAAATATGTAATATTTATGTAATAAATATATTACATAATATAAAATATATTCTGTTATATATAATATGACAATATATTATTATAATATATTAATATAATATAGCATTATATTCATAACATATATATGTTATAACATATATATAACATATATATTAATAACAATATTTTAATATAGCAAATTTTCTATAGTGATTGTAAATGTGAACTGCAACCCTTGGCAGTGATCCTTATGTAATGAGCTAGTTAACCAGTGTTTCCAGCTGAATTAAGTCTGGAGCTGAAATCTTGAAAAATATGTGCAGAGAAGCTTGTATACCTATCTCAAGTATATATGGGGGGGGCAGGGTGCTGTGTTATTTTAGAAGAAATGTTATAGTGGAAATAGTGAATAAAAGTGTCCCCTAGGTGGTGCTGCATCATCGTGAAAATGCAAGTGGGAAACGATATTTTTAGAGGTGACTTTCTTCTGGTCTGAATTTCAAATAAGAGCAGGACAGCTCCCTGAGATGTCTGGGAAAAAATGACCAGGAAGAAAGAGTCTTTTTAGTAGGATTGAGTATACAGTACTCTTGCTGGTGAGGCCCCATGAGGTGTTGGGTTTGCTGTAGTTGGAAACAGGAAGCGGGGTCAGGCCAACTTTTATTCATCCGGTGTTGGAGCCGTGGCTGATTTTGACAGATCGAGAACCATTTATAACTCTGCTTTGGGGGATAGTTTAGCCTGGGATGTAGTGCTTGCCCCTCCGGGGACTAAGTTTGGGATTTGAGGGATGTGAGGACCCCTGGAATATTCAGATAGACTATGCTAATGAATGTTAACAAGAATAGCCCTTTACTGTTTTGTATCACTGTGCATTTCTCAGCTGCACTCGTCCTTTCCAACCTCAATTTCTGGGCAACCTATTTTTCTTTCGGCATCAGAAGCGATAGCATCTGGGAAGTGAATCTGATGAATTCTGTCTGGCAACCAACATCTTTCAGACTGCCAGATCCTGGGGGAGGAAACTGAGGTGCTCAGAAGTTGGTTCAGGGCCAGAAATACCTGTCCTTGAGGTCCCAGTGATGGGGGAAGGAGACTGGCCAAATGTGATGCAGAACTTCTGAAACTCCACTTCCTGAGATCATTTCCATTTTGGCAAAATGTGACTTTGGTTTCCAAGGGAAAGAGTTCACATGTATTAAAATGTCTCAGTTGCTGAAGTTGCTTTGTGTCCCCCACTAAAGCCTTCTGCCATCAATCCCCATCTCCCAACACATTTTCCAATGTGGTGTCTTTGGAAGGCAACCATAGCAACTAAGCTTATTCAGAAATGACTGAACCTAGGCAATAAAGGGAGAGGTAACCCTGCGGTATCTTTTACTGGAAACTCACAGGACACTGTTGATTCTAATAATTGTATAGGCTGAGTACTCTTATCTATGAACATGGCACTGTGTGACTGTAAGACACTTGATTCTTGCAACCACCCTATGTAGTAGTCATCATTATCCTTTTAAACAGTTGAGAAGACTGGATCACAGAGATTTTTGATGACTGTCCATGGTTGTACAGCTAGTTAGATCTGCTGGACCCTGAAATCAAAGGACCTCCTATATGATGTAAATGCACTGCCTTCTAAGGAAAGATAGGTCTTTTATTGTCCATTTTGCAGATGGTAAGAATGAGTCACAGAAGCATGGAAATTGTTCAAGGCAGCAGCAGAGCTGCAGGACCTCAGTCCCCATCCCACCAACACCTTTCTGTTTTATACAGCTTTAGAGCTCCCAGGATTATCTCATCTGATGCCCACGGTTAGTCTTTGTGATTGTTTTATCTACTTACAGATGAGGGAATTGAGACATTAAGAGGTTAAATGACCTTTCCCAAGGTCACAATTATTATATTGAAGAAAAGAAACCAAATCCATCTCTCATTTCATGCTACCTTCCTAGATTTGGTGCTTTAAAAATATTTCATCCATCCGCCTATTCATCCATTTCACAAGAATTTATGAATGTATTAGGCGCCGTATATTATGTGTGGTTGACAAGGTTTTCAGGATTAAGTTTAATTCACCAGTGATGAATCTTACTCTACTGTATATAATGGGACCATCTTTGACTTGCGTGTTGTGGAAATACTATTTATGAGTATACACTTTCATATGTGGGAATTATATATTCTAATCTAAAAAAATGCATGCTATAGATATGATATCATAAGTTTATCTCTATAAATTGCTTAAAATGACCACAGGGAAGGATGTTATGCTTAAAATTTTTAGTTAAGTCAAAGGCTGATATAGTCTCAAAAGCAACATGATCTGTAATCCTAGGTAGAGCTACCTGCCATGCGGGGAGCCCAGAGTGTGGAGAGGAAGCGGGGTCGGGGCAGAGCGGGGATGGTCCCTGTTCTGGAGGGCACGTCTGCTGGCTTGGACCCATTGTTTACTCAGTGAGGTAGACCGTGACTCAGAGAGTGACACTCAGAAACCTTGACTCAGAATTCTTTTGAGAGCTTGATGTGAGTCCTTTGGACACTGTGGGGCTTGGAGATAGGATCCTGATTCTTGCCTGGAACAGCCCAAAGGCAGGAGGTTGCCTGGAGTTGCTTGATGGCAGAGCAAAAGCAGAGGGCAGCAGGAGAGGGCTTTAGGCTTCCAGGTTTCAGTGGGGAGGGGGAAGGCATGGATGCATAACCTTTTCCATGGATTAAACCGATGCCAAGGAAGATGGCAGGATTGAGTCACCCTGAAAAGCATCGCCCTAGAGGACTTCTGCCAAGGCACAGCAAACCCAGCAAAAACAGGCCCTGTGAGGTCTTCACGGTCAGCTTGAGAGCGCATTGTGAGGGTCAGGGCAGGGACACTGTGGTGTCAGAGGGCTGCAGACAATGGAAAGGGGAGTGTTGGTGGTCGGGTGTCTCTTAAGAACCCCCCAAAGTGGAGGAACCAGCGTTTGTGCACCTAACACACAAAAAAGGCATCTTCACAGAACACAAGGCCAGGGGTTAATATTAAGACTTGCCCCTGTACCTGTTGTCTCTCCTCTCCGTCCTGACCCTGCAGGAGCCAGAGGCAGCACAGTGAGGGGGGCAGGAGTGAAAGAAAGAACAAATGGACAAACAGCAAAAGAAGAGACGTTGCTCCTTACTGAGCAGGGGGAGGGACCCTTAAATTGGGTGAGAGATCAGTATTTTGAGAATCAATCAGTAGATGGACTTTTTAATACCTGAAAATGAGACTATTCTAATATTCAAGTGTGGCCCCAAATGCCCCAGTAAATGCTTGAGATCTCCTTACTGGGGGAGGATAGAAACCTGGCAGAGCCGGCATGATGGGCAGGGGATGGGAGAAAATTGAGCTGTATCCAGTCTAGGTTCTGATCCAGCCCATAGGTTCATAAAAGCCTCCCAAGTGCATGAGATATTTTCAGAGGAACCACTGGCTTTCCTTCCCTTGCTCCTTCACCCCCTATAGCTAGGATCTTTCTAGAATTCATATCCTATGTGTTTTTTTTCTCTTAACTTCTGGTTAAAGAAGCATCCCTCGCCCTCCTCTGCTTGGTTTCACATTTTTCACTTTAGGGTTATTACCAAGGAGAGAGAATACTTTTTCCATAAATTGCTGGCAAGAGCTGCTAACTCCCTCTAGGTGACTTTGTCGGGCCTTCAGGGTGAGGGACTCTGAAGGGAATAAACACCACAATTAGAAAAAATTATTTCTTGCAATAAAATATCCTCTACTATTGATTATAATAGCATATAACTTTATGCGGTACAAGGCCCAAACAAGAGGAATTCATCTGCAATAATTTATGCTCGCTAGGGAAAGGATTTTTTTGTTTATTGTTTTATTCACGATTAACCTGGACTGTAATGATAAGGTTATAATGATAACAACATGACAAATGAAAATGTTTGAGGTGTAAATTTCAGGCAAGGTGCTAATGCTAGAATCTGAAAGTTTCAGAGGCAGGGAGCTCTGTGTGTGTGTGTGTGTGTGTGTGTGTGTGTGTGTGTTTCTTGGGGGAAAGGGGAGGAAGAAGGGGATAAGATTACCCTGAATACGTGACTATGGATGGGGCAGGAGTGACCCAGGTGCTTCTCTTCTGTCTTCCAAAGGCTGCTTTGCATTCAAGGTCAGGAGGGCTTAGGGCTCCCACAAGCCTCTTCCTTCCTTCAATCCCTCACACAGAACGAGAATTAATCATTACCAGAGCTACAATGATCTTCCCTGCTTGTGAAAATCCACATGCAATTGTTTCAGAGAGGCCGTATTTCTCTCTCAGAAGTTCCAGAAAATTCTAGCTTCTCCAGGGCTGACCTTGAGTCATCAAAACCCCTGTTCCCACATTCTCGACTCTGGAACAGTGTTTGGTTCCATGACTTATGACTTTCCCAAGGTTTCTGGGCCTGGTCCAGCAAACAGAAAATGTATGCCCTCCACTTGAGGGAGCAAATTCTTTTGAACATCTTCAGTCATGGCAGATCTTCAAATCTTAATCGTTTGCATTTGACTGTGGTTTTCATAAATGGTTAAAAGTACCTCACAGCTAACATTGGCGAATGAGGTTGATAAAACTGAATTAAACTCTTTTTGGTCAAATGTAGGCATAAAGAGATAATATTCTCCTAAGATATAAACTCTAGCTCTGGAAGCAATTCCGAAAGGAAAATGCACCAGATATTTTGAATGATGTCAGCATCATGGGAATGAGTATAGGGTGAGTCTCCCAGGGAAACTATTTTAAGCCCAGACCCACATATATATCAAGTATAATAATAGGCACTGTCTCTTCACATTTTTCTCAAAGGTTAATTAAATTAAAGCCTCCAGCTTTGAGGTATATATTATTATGCCCATTTCACAGATGAAGAACCCTAGATTTGATTCCAGAGCCATATATGACACATTACATAACTTTGTACCAATCAAACAAAAGACAAGTCATTTTCAAACAAACGTCTCTCATTTTATACTAGAATTTGAAGATACCAATTCATTATTATGGGGATTTTTTTTTCACTTTTGAATGAATTTCATCACGGTTTGAAAAGACCCTCTCCCTGCCCTTTCTTCCTTTTCTTGTATTTTGAACTGTAGGGAGGCAGGGTGGGAGTGGGAGGAAAGGCCACTGGACTGAGGATCAAGCCGCCTGGGTTCCAGCCTCCAGCTCCATCGTCAGACTTCTCCGGGGCTTGGTTTCCTTGTCTGTATAACAAGGAGGTCAGATAGAACATCTCTAAGATGTGCAGCTCTCTCTTCTTTACAAATCATTAGCATAAAGCCCAGATTTCCAATTCCAGCTTTTGGTCCAAGGTCCTCCCCATTGCCTCCAGCCACGATTTAAGCTCCTAGAAGAGCTCGCTGTCATCCAGGACTAAGAATACGCAATGCTTCGTAAATCAAATTCAACTTTCAACTGCACTGCAAACAGAAAGTTGTACACAGTTGAAATGTTGGCGAATGGGACTTAATGAGCTCCATGTGCCTGACCTCTGGGAACAAATTGTTTGGGGAACTGTAGCTGGAACTGGAAGAGTCTAAGGGCATCAGCATCTGGTATGAGTTACTCAGAGTGAAGGGAATCGACCACATTTTTGTATGATTGCCAAATTTGGGAAGGTAGAAATACTGTGTAATCTGTGTGCTCACCTGCTGAGATCACGCTGACAGGTTTCCAAACTTGTCCTCACTTCTCAGGACTTCCTTCCTGCAGCTCTCCCGGGCTTCTTGTGCCCCTGAGACCCTGGGGGTTTAGGTCTGCCCAGGCTCTCTTGTTGGATAGGTCAGTGACTTTGACTGACCACTTGTACTTGTTTTGGTCGACTCTGCAGCTCCTAAAGGGGCTTGCCTAAAGCCCAGGTCTGACAGGGTCATTTCTCTCCCTTATTCAAAAAATTCAGGACTCATAGCTTAATGCACGCACTGCATGCTCTCGAATTGGGCCTGCACCTACTTTTTGAGATTCCTGGGTCCTTATTCCCCATCCTTGGCCTCCTGTGCTCTAGCCACATTCCAATCTCATCTCCCTGAGCCTTTCCACCTGCTTTCTCCTCTGCAGCATCCCTCCCACCCCGTCTCCACCTGGAAAGCTCCTGATCTATGCAGTTTGAACAACACATGCCCTGGGATGTCTCTGCTCACTCGTTGCCTCCCCATTTGTGATTAATCTTTGTCATTTCCGTGTTCCCCTAACCCTTAGATGCAGTTGGGGCGAGAAAGGAGGGGTGTATAGTTGCCCCCCATACATTGGAGAGCTCTTCATGAGTGAAAATATATCTGATTAGTCCCTTTATTTTCCAGAGTAGAGTATAATCGGCTCTCAGTGTTTATTGAGCGAACGAATGAAAGAATGAACAGAAAGTCCTCGGAAACTAAGCGGAGTCTCAGTCTTTTGAAGCTTCTCCACCATATTTCTCTTGACTATCTTGTTTATGATATATTAGGCTTTCATGCCATACTAACATCCTTTGTGAAGGCTACTGTTCCAGGATAGGAAAACAACTAATGCTCCTCTGACCTTGGGAAGTTTCTATGGAACAGCACAGAAAGGAACAATACCAGTAGACACGCTTGTCTGAACAGAATGCCATTGCTCTCAGAGCTCGTGAAGCATGTGGATGGACACTGGTCTTAGAGATGTGCTTTGGTTGCAGTCATTTCCTGTGGACAGTCTTGCAAACCAATGGGTGTCCCAAATTAGAAACTGGCCAGGCAGTCATTTAGGTCTTCCTTTATAAAATAGGATTTAATTCTGATTTTTTTGTTCTTACCTTTGTTTCAATTTATCTCCTAAATCCCAAGACACCCAAACCATGAATCAGCACCTATCTTCTTAACATCAGATTCTGAAGATAAAGAATATTCATATTTTGGAGATTCTTAACATTGGTCATCTGAAATTAAAATTCAGAAGAATTGATAGTAGTATTTTAATAGGATGTGGTAGCTTTTGAATACTTTTTTTATATGATCCTTGCAACAGTCTTGTGAAATGGACCAGGCAAAAATGAAAATGCGTGTTTTATAGATGCGGAAGGTGAAGCTCAGAGAGCGTGAGTGACTTGTCCAAAGTCACACAGCTGGGAGATTGCCGCGCTAATAACTGAACCCGCTATGATTATGGGGTAATACTACCTCTCGTTACAAGGATTTATAAATGAGAAGGCACACACACTGCAGCACAGTATTTTTGGCGACCTTTGTAAGTCCATAACCTTCCAAGGCAAATGATCCATGTTGGGTAACTGGTTACTCAAGCAACTTCTCTGAGGCATTTTCATGGTCTAATGAGAGAAGCATCTATGAGAGAAAATGTGGTTGAGAAAGGAAAATAATGAACATTGACCATTCGTTTGGTTAAAGGTTTGACACAATGTAATTGAAATTACCTGGAGGGAAAAACAGATTGTGAGAGTGTGAGTTTTTGTTTTGTATTGTTTTGTGTTTTAAACTAGGAGTATCCCCTTTCTCCATTCTCAGAGAGGTTTAGACAACACTAAAGACGATCGGGATTCCATTTATTTGACTAACTCTTAAGGAAAAGGTGAGGGTGGTAAAGGTGTTAAGCACTCAGTTAAAAACAACGGACAATTTAAAATTCAGTAAATCGGGTGTTCCCTGTTTAGCCTGCACTTGTTAGAATAATGGAATTTGAGGGTTTAAAACATAGCTTGTTTCGAAATGATGCATGAGTTCCCAAAAACCTTGTTTAACATATTGCTGGAATAGTGCATATGAGATGGTTAAAAATGGAAGTAGAAAAAAAATCCCCAACACCCTTGGAGGAATTTGCAATTCATAAAGTTACTGCCAATTTTGCATTATAGTTGCCATGGTAACCATGCTAGGCTTCTGCTCAAATGTTTCTCAGAAGGGGAAGGAATAGTATATAATAAGCTCTTCAATTGTAATTTTTTTTATTGTAGTTGAATTAGTGTGTAATTCTTATGTGAGTATTTTAGTAATCCATGAACATGCACTCTAGTTTCGGTTCTGATTTCCTATCTCCGTATGTTTAAGCAATGTATGAAAAGTTGCTGGCTACTAGCAACACTTGGTAATTTATTATTAAAATATTAACAAAAAACATTATCCACGGTAATTAATTATAAAAGTGAAAACAAGAAAGAATTTCAAATCCGACTACAGTAAATTTCCCAGACCAGAGCATCAGCTTTGCTTATTGATTCCATGTGCTCTCAGCCACACTCTTAGGCTACATTCACAAGTCACCCGGTGCCTCCTCTACCCTTTTCCTCAGAGGAGTCCTACATAGTGAATAAATGAGGACCAAGTAGACCAAAATAATACTTTCATTTGGCCAGCGAGCTTTTTTTAAACGGTAGTTGACGTTTTTGTGTGTGTGCTTTGTTCAGCTTCCGTGGAGCCTGTCTGACAGCTGAGGCGGAGCAGTGCATGTCTGGACATGGAGCTGAGGTCGTTTAGGGTTTGATTTCACATGGGTTAGTTTCGCATGGAGAAGAACTATGGGCTTTGGAGTCAAACACACCTGGATTGCACTCCAGCTCTGCATTTTACTAGCTGAGGCCTTAGGCAAGTCACTCAACATCTGGAACCTCAGTTTCTTCATTTGTATGAAGGGGATGATCATGGCTTTTAGAGTGTTTGGAAGAATTGGAGATAATCGGACGTGATACAGTTTGCACAGTGTATTAGCTGCCTTTTGCTGTTGTGACAAACTACCACAAACTTAGTGGCTTAAACCAACATATATTTATTATCTTATAGTGGTGGAGTTTGTGACGAAAGTCCAAACTAGGTCTTACTAGGATAAAATTAATGTGTCAGCAGGGCTGCCTTCCTTTCTGGGGTCTGTAGAAGAGAATCTGGGGATTTGGGGTTGTTTTTTGGTTTTGCTTTTTTCAGCTTCTAGAGGCTGCCTGCATTCCTTGGCTTCTGGCCTCTTCCTCCCTCTTCAAAGCCAGCAATGGCTGGGTGATGCTGCCACTTTTCTACCCGCTTCTTCTGCCTCAGGATCTTTGTGATTGCATTGTGCCCACTCAGATCATCTAGGATAATATCCCTATTTTAACATCAGTTGATTAGCAACCTGAATTCCTTCTACAACTTTCATTTTCCCTTGCTGTGTAACATAACATATTTATGATTTCTGAGGATTAGGACATTTTTGGAGGCGGGGCTGGGGATCATTATCCTGCTCACCATACACAATAAGCACAAATAAATGCTAACTATATAATTTTCTATCACTACTATTCGTAGTATTAGTAGTAGTAGTACTTACCCCATCTAAATGAGGGCTCAAACAGGAGTTGAGAGAACTGAGAGAGCTATCAAAATCCAGAGCTGCCTGAATCAAATGTTGGGTTGCCTGGAGTTCTTTGTTGCCTCTCTGTTTTCCGACAATCACACTCTAAGGGATTTGGGTGGGTCCTAATAGTTGGAACCCATATCCCGAGAGCCACCACTGGGACTGCGTTTCATTTCCCAAGCGTCTTGCTTTTAAGTGTTTTTAACTATGAGAAGCTTTATTTCATTAGCATGATTTTAAAAAACTGTCTTCTCAAAATGCACTAATTCCTAAAGCCCAAGAGTTCCTTCTCAGGAGGAAAGGCTTCAGGGATCCGGCTGAATGTGCCCAGAGATGACAATGGGAGTTCTTGGTAGCGGTCTTCCTGAAGATGGTATCTCCACACTGTAAAGTAATGCAAGTGCCCAGTAGCCCTATAAGAAAACAAGGAGGTGAGGGGCTGGTCTGCCCTCTGTCTCCACTGCAAACAGAATAAAAGAGAATAATCTTATGCATAGGGTGTTGATCAGTAAGAAGGAAAGCATTCTGACCAATGTTCTGCCCCGGAACACTGTGACCAAGGAGATGGTGCAGATACATCTGGAGGTCTCATCTGCTTGGGATGGGTTAGGTGTGGCTCTGGGTAATGGCAGGCAGATGGCTGAGTGTCCACCCAATTCCTTTCTTCCTTTATGAGTCAGTGAGTTTCCTCTCTGCCTCTGTCTCTGTCTCTCTCTGTTTCCTAGATGGGGCTTGCATTATTGCTCCCATAGTTTTCTCCAGAGCAATGAAGCGACTTGAAAACGTCTGTTTTCACTGTCTAAAATTGATTTATCCCCCATAAACCAGAGGTGCTCTGGCTTCGTATTGTAGTTTGGGAAAGCAATTTCTTAATGTCACCAGCACTCTTTCTAATTATTCTATAAGGAAAGCCTTATTTCAACTTCTTTCCTTTCACATCTACATGTGTTCATTCTTATTGCTTTTTTCCCCACCCCCTCACTCTTTTTTGGTCTCTGTTCTTATAATTTGGACCGACTTCTACAACTGTCATTTTTCTGGACTGCTTACTTCTTCCTCCTTTGATTTAGTCAATATATTTTCTCAAAATAATTTAATGGCAATCCTTTCATGAGTAAACAACCACCCCTCCAGGTTAATTTTTTTCCAATTTGATTTGCATAAGGAGGAAGTGCTTGAATTCTGCATAAGGCACGTAGCAAAGGGCAATCAATGTGATCTAAAAAACCTGGGTGGTTGTCTCTTTTCTCAAGAAATCTACTCATGAGTAAAATAAAAGAACTGTTCTTGTTTACATTTTCCCACAATTTTCTTCCTTAGTTCCTCTGCATTTCTGTGCTGCTGATTCCTACTATTGGTGGTGGGGAGGGGAGGGTGGAAAGAAGAAATTTATGACGTTGTTGATTTACATTTTAGCCAAGTTGACCCTCTTTGGAAGTACAAACTATCCATCCTGTTGCACAATAGGAGATAAGTGTTGTTGGTTTACTAGTAACAAGATAAACAAGAAAGGGGAAGGATATTCCAACTGTAAAGTTGTCCTCTCTTCTCCTTGAGAGCAGGGACAGAACCTTGGTCTCTTCAATGTGCATATTCAATAAGCAGTGGCAGTTCAATAAATACACTGATATTTAAATATATAAAAATAATATTTTAATTTCTATCCAAAGGAGTCATTCCACGGACTTTGCTTTCAAAAGCCTCTATTCCGTCCTCCTTTTCCAGCCATTTGGGCAGTTTGCTTTTTTCCATTCTTGAAATACAGCTAGAATTTACTCAAGTTCTACTTTCTAGTCTTATTACATTTGAGCATCTTCACGCTTCCAGTTTCCGAACTTAAGGTGTCAGAGACTAGAGGAATGGACTTGTGTCCGTAATCATTATGGTTGAACGTGTAGGACAGTGAGGATATTAGTGTGAAATTGCTGCCTCTGGTGTCAGACTAACCTACCTTCTAGTCTTAGCTCCGCCATTTGTTAGCGATGTGGGCAAGTTTCTTAACAGGGTGACCATAACAATCACTCAAACCAGGGCACATTTTTTCTTTTTTTTTTTTTTTTTTTGGTACGCGGGCCTCTCACTGTTGTGGCCTCTCCCGTTGCGGAGCACAGGCTCTGGACGCGCAGGCTCAGCGGCCATGGCTCACGGGCCCAGCCGCTCCGCGGCATGTGGGATCCCCCCGGACTGGGGCACGAACCCGTGTCCCCTGCATTGGCAGGCGGACTCTCAACCACTGCGCCACCAGGGAAGCCCGAAACCAGGGCACTTTTAAGAGTGAAGGAGAGTGTCATCAATAATTATGCCAGGACAACAAGTGTAAATCAAGACCGTCTTGGCCAAACCTGGATGCATAGTCATCCTGTTGGTAGCAGTTTAAGTTCTTTCCTCTGTAAAATATGTAGGAAAAATATAAGAATTTGAAAAATACCCATCTTGTAGGATGTTGTAAGGATTCGATGAGACAATGAACGAAGAGTGCTTACACAGAACCTGGAACATACTAAAAGTCAATAAATGTTAGTTATTGAACTATCTATACGTATACAAATGTTCATGTTCCTCAGGCAATCTGGAAAGTTAAATACTATCAATGATTAATATTTATCACTTGTTTACCATATGGAACTCACTAAAAGATCTTGGGTTTATTTCTTGGAACAAGGGTGCTCTTTTCCTCTTTCCTTTAAGTACAATATAGAAGTCTCAGCATCCTAACCCCTTGACTTGGGTGAATTAATTTTTTATTAAATCCATTTCACTAAAATGCTACTTACTGTTCTTGGATTAGATAAAAGGGATATATAGAGGAAGGTATAGCAGTTATGAGTTGCAGTTCGGAATTTTCTACTGCAACATAATCACCAATGGACAATTTTCTCCTCCATTAAAGGTTCCTGAGTAGAGATCTGCCTAGAAACTCCAGAAAATTTTGCATGGCGTTGTCAGTAGTTAGCTATGGTTCAGGAGTCTTGCAATAAAAGAGTTTATATTTAAGATCAAAGCTACTTCTCTGATGCTGTAGCTTTGTTTAGCAAGAAAATAAGCATTGATGATATTAGAATGTTTTTAATACAACTGTGATAAAAACTCAGCATAGTTGTATGGAAAGATTTGTGATAACTAAGGAAGGGTAGATGCCTTGGAAAGTACTTCTTGTTCATTAGGGAAAGATTCTGAGAACCCTTCCCCAGAGTTGTTTGATGGACCCAATAAGTGTGTCCTTGTTTCTATTTTTGTAAGATATTATATTGGATCTTGTAGAAATCTCTGGACAAATGTTTTCTTGCTGGCATCATCAAGTTAATAGTTGAATTATTGATGACTAGTCTCTGTTAAGAGCTCCATAAACTAGCTTCATTAATTCATCCATTGATCTGGGCATCTGTTCAACAAATATTTATTGAACCTACTATTATGTGCTAGGGTCAAAAGATTTAAGCAAGCAATATTCAGTCTTTACTTTTATGGTAGATTTGCAAAACTGGACCCAATTCTCCACCCTTCCTTCTTAGCTACATAACTTTATAGTTCCTTTTCATATTGACTCTGATCCCAGCCATGAAATTTGCTTTGGCCAATGAGTTGTTAGTAAGCATAACATAAGCAAGGACTGGAAAGCACTTGTGCAATCAGGCTTGTCCTCATTCTTACCCTCTTCATCACTGTAATAATGTCTGTGCTAGCCTGTTAGAGACACTTGAGGCAGAGATGACTTAGCCCAGTCATTCCAGCCAAGAACATACTATACTGGCTGAAAGCAAGCTGACCCCCATACAACAGTACCTCTCCCCATATCTGTGAGATTGTCCAGCTGACACCAGAAGAGCCATCCAGCCAAGATTAGCAGAGCTGCCAAATCAACCGTCTCAGAGACACGAGTAAGAATCGCTTATTGTTGTAGCCATTGAAGTGTGGTGGTTGTTTGTTAGTCAGCATTACTTTGGAAAAGCGAATGACATGGCTTCACAGACTTTTGTCCTCATATCTTTTCTCCTTGACAACCACACTTCCATTTTCCCTAAGACACATTGCATATCTGCCCGCTTGATGTTCTCACACATTCTACAATAATTTCTTTGCAAGAATGCAATAGCTGTTTTGAGGTATTTGCTTCTGGTGGGTTCATGCTTCTGAAAGACTTGGATTGAAACTGCAAAGATCTTATGAATATCTGTAAAACAGAGGAGGAGATTCAGTCACTTATTTGTCATTTATCAGATGTTTGGGTGCTGGCTCTATATCAGACATGATGATGTCTTGCTCTAATGGAAGACACTCTAGATACTAAAATACTATTAGATTATTCATTCATTCAATAAACACATGTTGAATACCCAGTATAGACAAAAGAGTAGGCCAGATGGTGGGAGGTTATAAAAAAGCAAGTTCTTAAAGGTTTTATAATCTAGAGCAGGGCACCAGTACACAAAATGAATATAAATCAGAAGGAATTAAGGGCTCAAACTGAAGTTCAAAGTATAATTTAAGTGAAGAACAAGGAATAATTAATCCTCATTAGGAAAATCATGGCGTGCCTTAAGGATACCATGGAATTTGAGCTGGACTTAGAAAACCTCTGATTTATATATATCCAATAAAATTACTTCTGTAAAATAAAGAATATTGAGATGTGACAGAGAACTTAGATCACTGACTGAAAGATTTGGGAAAGAAAGCTGAGGGATGCTACAGAAGACGACAACCTAGAAAAAATTAGAGTCTAGAGGCCTGAGTACTCTCCTGGGCAGTTCAATTCATTGGTTATTGCGTGTCATGGTTAAACTGATACGATTTGAATATTTAATGCATTTCAGTTATTCATACATGAATACACTTCAGTCTTAATGTAGCAAACAACATGGTGGAAATTCTATCCTTGGAGTGACAGAATCATTAGTCAAAGTGAAGGCGGAGCAGGGGGAGTTTGTGGAGAGGTTGCATCAGACCAACCTGGGTTCAAATGCTGGTGCTGTAGCCAGCAATGTAACTCTGCACAAGTCACTTATCTTCTCTCTATCTCAGTGTTCTCATCTACAAAGTGGGAATAATAATTCTGCTTCATAATGAGCAAAGAAGGTAATACATTCGTCATTGTGGATAATATAGGAGTGAATAAGTGAGATCTCTGGGGGAGGGTATCCCTCCCTATACACAAGAGATGTGTTCCTGAAAGACTGTACATGATTCAAAATTTTTTAGACCTCCCTCATATTTGAAGTGTGCTGTTTTAAAAGTCCCTGCTGTGGCTCTTTTTGCTAAACAATTGTTTCTTAGATTACATGAAATTTGAATGTATAAAACAGGATAATTATTTTCTTCAGGAATGGATTCCAAAACTAGGCTGAATGTGGAATAAACTGCTAGTTGCCTACCCACTGTTCACATTTTCCTTCTTTCTTAATAAGATGCTATCTGAGACGTCAGTGTGCTACACTGAGAGACGTCATTTCATAATACTTCTTGCATACAGGGGTGGCCAATGTGATATAAGCTGAAGGCAATAGGTAAGGCATCAGGAAGAGTCTGTCTTTACCCTTCACTTTTCCCTTTTTCTTGTTTGGGATGAAGGTTGGGTGTCTCGAGACCCGGAGACATTTTGTGGCTTTGAGAATGGAAGTCATTATGCTAAAGATAATGGAGCAACCAGAAGTAGGAGCTGCAGCGCCGGATGACTTTGTGGCACCACTGCAATCTGCCCTGCATTGATTGTCCAGCTTTAGGCTTTCCTCTCTGTGAGAGCACAGTAACCTCCTATTTTGTTTAAGCCTCTGTTTTTTCTGTTCTCTGATATGAGCAGTTGTTTATTGTAGATTCTAACTGAGACACCTAGTAATATTGGTAATGTTGTCAAGTTCAAAGGGCTGAGGGTGGTGGTGTCAGAATCAGAAGTGAGTAATAATCATACCTGAGCACCTCCCCACACCCCCGCCCCACAAGCTAATCATCTGTGCAAGATCTTACAAGACTAACCAGTTGATGCTGACAGTGCTATTGCTTGTCAGGAAAACTTGACACACATTCACTTAGATGCTGGGGAAGCATATAGGAAGGGTACCTAGTCTAGTCTTAAAGGACCAGGAATGTCTTCATCAGGAAGATGATGTGGGTGCTGAAAATGCAAGGAAAGCAGCAGTTAAGTACTGAGGTTGAGGTGGAAGGGAGTGGGGAGAGGAAAAAGGAACAGTGTTTGCAAAGGCACAGAAGCAGAAGGGAACTTGGTCTATTTGAGGGAACTGCAAGTAGTTAGTATATAAATGAAACATGTCAGAGGTAAGGGGCAGGGAGTGGAGGGAGGTAGCAGATGAGGCAGGAAACTAGGCAGGGGAGCAGATCAGGTGGACATTTAAAACCACATTTAGGCATTTTGCTCTATCCTAAATGGAATGAGCTTCCATTTTTGAAAGACCATTGTGACACAAAGGAGGGGGGAGGATGGGGCAGGTATGAGTCAGTTGTTTCAGTGAACCAGGTACAAGATGATAGTTACACTAAGGGGTGGTATTAGAAATACAGAGAGTAGACAGATTCAGAAATCACATGGGTTAGAACCTAGAGGACCTGATGAATGATTGGCTTAGTGCCAAGGAAGACGCCCAGGTTTCTAGTTCGGGATCTGTGTTAGTGCAGATTTGAAACTCTCATGGATGGCATATTTGCTGCTTCTTGTAAGAATCCTAAATGTCTGCTTCCTATTTAAAAATGAGCTTGGTTGCAATTGGCTTAGTGAAAAGTAAATTTTCTTGATAAGAAGGGTAAGCCATCTGGCTGTTCTCAGACTGGTTGATATCTCTATCCCTGGGTGTAATAAAGATGTAACCTCTTGCCACAGGAAGCTATTACCTGATATTATTTATTTCCTGATAAAAGGAGCAAATCATGCCTGGACATCTGTGGAAAATGGGTTTCTAATAAAGCTAAGGTCGTTAATGTCTAAATGGGAGTTTCTCCTGTGATGATAAATGTCTACTCGGTTGAAATAGTTTCCATAAAACTCAGTAGGTAGAAAGGTAGAGATATGTGTAATTGTCAATGAGGCAATAAAAGGATCCTTGTTTATGGGGTTTATAACCAATGATGAACCCTAATTCTTATGAAAATGAAAATGTTTTGGTGTACCAATTCAGCAATGGAAGCTTCTGTTTCAGAAAAAATATATATTTTAATATGTATTTAGTATGACATTCAATGGATAATAGAAAAAAAAAATGTGGAGGGCACCACTGGCAAAAATTGCAAACTGTGACCATGTGTGGGAATGCAGTGCTAATAGCTCTCAGAACAAATAATAGCATATTGCTGACCATTCAGTGTACACAAAGGGCTGGGTTTTTTTCTAATTGTTCTGTGAAATTTTTGGTTGTAAAATCCTTCATTGCAAGACTGCTTTCTGGGCTTCCCTGGTGGCGCAGTGGGTGGGAGTCCGTCTGCCGATGCAGGGGACACAGGTTCGTGCCCCGGTCCGGGAGGATCTCACATGCCGCGGAGCGGCTGGGCCCGTGAGCCATGGCCGCTGGGCCTGCGCGTCCAGAGCCTGTGCTCCGCAACGGGAGATGCCACAGCAGTGGGAGGCCCGCGTACCGCAAAAAAAAAAAAAAGATTGCTTTCTGTATTGGCGGGCTGCTGGAATGTGGCAGCAATGGGTGAAGTACACTTTTACCTTGTCTACCTGGTTCTTTTTTTGCCTTAAGCACCTCGATGAAAAATAATTAACTGATTCTCTGGTATTGGATATAACAGAAACTTACAAGACCAGTATGCTATAGATGGGTATGTCATACTCAGTGGTTGTCCTTGTCTCAGGTGCTTTCTCTAGACTCAGGTTAGGTCTTGGTGATCCTCTAGAGGTCTTGGTGGTCCCTGGGCTCCAATGGAATATGTGGTTCTCTTCCACTGGCTGTGAGTATGCACCAGCAGGGGTTCCTCTTTTTAGAGACAGTTATCTAGAACCAGGCTGTATTAGTCAGTGTCAGAATAAGCTGCTGTAACAAAGAGACACCAATATACAATGACTCATGTAAGCTAGAAGTTTACTTCTCTTTCACATAACAGTCCAGAGACGAGGATGAGAAGTCTGGGGTAGGTAGATGATTCTGCTCCACCAGCTATGTAGGGTCTAATTTTTCTTCTAACTTGTTGCTTTGCCTTCCCTTGGACTAATGTCTTCAGCTGTATGGTCAAAGCCAGGCTGTAAGCATCACATCCTCTTTCCAGCCCAAGGGAAGAGGGAAAAAGGGAATTGAGGGCAACCAGCTTCCTTTTAAAAGATATAACCCAGAAGTTGCTCATCCCATTGGTCAGAATATCATCACGTGACCACACCTACCTTCAAGGGATTCTGGAAAATAAAGTCTCTAGTTGGGTGGCCAAGTGCTCAGCTAAAACTCAGATTTTTCTAGTACTAAAAGGAAGATGGGGAAAATAGTGATGTTGGAGAGGGCATATGGTAGTCTCGGCCACACAGTCTTTTGGATCTGCTTCAGTGACTGCTCTCTTTCTCTGGAATCAGTTTCATTTTATGGGGTGTTTGGGCAGGGGCCCTTGTATCTTACTGATGATGCCCAGATGGTGACTGTTCATTGCTGAGAGAGAAGCCACTGGAAACTACATATTTCAAATGTCATGTTCAAGCTGATACAATTTGAATATTTCATACATTTCAGTTATTCGCACCTGAATACACTTCATTCTTAATGTAGCAAAGCTCAACATGGTGGTAATTACATTGCCTATCATATTTACCATGCTCTCTCAAACTAAATCCAAGGGAAGCCTGAATATATGTTGAGGATTTCCCTGTATTGTTCCACAAACCTGTCACTGGAACATGGCACTTAAGATACGCTACCCAGAAATAAATGGCAACATTTGAAATTGAATGGGGTGTTTTGTTTACTTACTATCTGAAGAAAATATACTAGGAGTATATTTGTATTTCAAAATAGGAAGGTTTGTTTCTATTTTGTGAAATACACCTGAGAGAATTCGGGTTTTTGTTTTCTTCTGCAGTGTTAAAATGGCATTTTTCTGTTGGACTAGCATGATGATCCTTGATGAGTTGGGGATGATGAATTGAGAGGGCCTAGTCTTGGGAAGTTTAGGAGGATTTCTTATCTGAGAGTCCATGTGGGGTTATTCAAACTTTTACCACAGCACTGACAATATTATCCACTTTATGGTATTGTTACCTAGCTTTTTCTCCAGTAGACTCTGAACTCCTTGGGGGAAGAACTTTATCTTCTCCAGCTTTGTGTGTCCTGAGCCTAGTGCATACTTGGCCCAAAGTAGGGGCTGTTTGAAAGGTAGAGTGAAGATGAGGGAGAAGGCAAGTGGGGCAGCAGCCCTAAACAGGAGTTGGAAAACCTCTCTCAGCACATCCGGGTGAAGGGAGCAGAAGATGGGCCTGGAAACAAAAAGTCCAAGGAGCTCCTGTCTGAAGGCTCTGTCTTCTCTATGAATTCTGAGAAGCTATCTATCTTCAGTTGATAATGGCTGGGGGCAGGGAGGTCAAGCATTTTGGGAGAGTAGGAAACTGTGAAATGGTTACTTGGAAAACATGAGAGATGGTTTACGGGGAAGTAGAGGGGGTTGCCTGTAAGCATTTAGAATCTCTTTCACTTTCAGTCCCATCTTCTGTTTATTACCCTCTTTCCCCTATTGTCTCCTCCCCTTCACTGTTTAGAGATGCCCACATGCCTGCATCTTAAACATACAGAATCCTCCCACAACCCCAAATCCCTCTCCAACAATTGCCTTCCTTCCACTCCCTTCCAGGACAAACTCCTAGGTGAGGTGCTGTCCTCACTTCTCTACTCTACCCCCAGCCCGCCACCTCCCTTTTACCCACTCCTACTGACTCCTTTCCATTTCCTTCATTGGAGTCATTCTCAAGTAGTCCTAGAGATACCCTTGTTGCTAAATGCAATGCAGACTTGAGGTCCTTATCTCACTTGATTTCAGAGTAGCTTTTAACCGCTCCTTCCTCTTGAAATATTCCCCTTTCTTGGCTTTTAAAACATTTCGGTGTCTCCTATTTTTCTAGCCACTCCTTTCCAATATTCTTTGCAGCCACTCCTTTCCAATATCCTCTTCTTATACCTGTTAATAAGTGTTGGTGTTCCTCTCCCCAGGGTTTTGTCCTGGGCCTTCTATTCTTTACCTTACCTTGCTGCTTAATCTTACTCACTCCCATGTCTTCATTACATCTTTATGCTGATGACTACCTAACCCACATCTTCAACTCACATATATCCCCTTAGCTCCAGACCCATATATCCCCAGATACTTCCTGGACTCTACATTTGCTTGTCCTGTAGAAACCTAAACTCATCATGAAACCACAACTCAACTCATCGCCATTCCCTTGATACCTGCTCCTTCCCCCACATTCCCTAGTTTAGTCAATGGCATCTCTGCACATTTGGCAGACAAGTCAGATATCAGGACATCATCCCTACCTGCTAGCTCTCCATCACCATCGTTTTACCTCTTAAAAGTCTCTCTCAAATACCGCTATACACTACCACTACCCTAGGCTAGCCACCAAGACCTCTTGCCTAGATTACTCCAGCATACTCTAAACTGGTCTCTTTATTTGCAGTCCATCACCTCTCCAACCCAAACCTCCAAATTGCAACCAGAGTGTCCTTTCTGAATGCAATTTTTTATCATTTTCTCCCCTGCCTAAAATTTTGAAAAGGTGTACCCTTTTCCTTCTCTATGAAGTTCACACTTTTACCAGGCTTATAATTGTACATGACTACTGACTGGTATTCGCTCCCACTTTGTTTTTAACCATCCCCCTCTGGCTCTCTAGGCCACATCCAGGCTGACCTCTTTTTAGTTTCTTTAATATTTGATGTTGTCTTTCATCTCAATGTGATGCTTTTTCTGTCTGGAACTCTCTGCTCTCCTCCTTTGCCTGGATAACATTCATTCAATCATTCATTTAACACGCACTTTGTTAATATGGTATAGTATTGGTGAGGTACTGTACTAGGCACTAATGGTATGGCAGTGAATAAAATACAGAAGCCCCTGTTCACTGACAACAGGACTCGTGCTGTTCTAGTCAGGTTTTTTTTTTTTTTTTTTTTTTTTTTGTCATCTGTCATGGCAGGCATCCAACTAGAGCTCATTTGTGGAATCTTCAGGGACCCCCAAGGAAAACTTTCCACTGTGTTTTTCCCTAGGGAAGGATACTGGGTGGCTCACCAAACCAAAAGAAAAGCTAAATGATGAGGTTTCAGAGGAACAATACCAAGAGAGTTCTAGAATCTCAGCTTCAGGAACCCTTGTGGTGGCTCCTGATGGTGCTAGTATTGTTGTGCTCATTTCCAACTAGCTTCCTAAAATAGGAATATGACAGAGGGTGACTTCTATGTATCCTCCTGATTAAGATTCAAATTCCTGGGGGAGGAATCTGATTGACCTAGCTATGGTCAAGTATCTACACCTACAGACTAGATACTGTGTCTGGCAACCAGAGGTACTATAACCACTGTTAAGGTATTCTAGACAGGAGATGATGGTAATTTGGATTATGATAGCAGTGAAAATGGAGAAAAATGGATAGATTCAGCATATGTTGATAGGCAGAGACTGATGTTTTGTGAACTGGTTGTCAAGGTGGAGGGAAAAAGAATCATAGATGATGCATAGATTTTTAGGTTTAAACATCTAATGGAAGGTGGTGCTGAGACTGGAAGACAGGGGGAGCGAGGAGATTTGGGTTGGTAGGGTCTGGAGTTAGAGAGGAGATCATGAGTCTGTTTTGGTCATGATAAGTTTGAGATGCTTAATCAGCCATTGGATATGAAACCGAAGCTCGGTGGAGCAGTCAGATCTACAGATAAAAATACGGGAGTCTTCATCATGTAGATGCTATTGAAAGTCGTGAGTCTAGATGTGATAACTTATGGATAGATGGCAGGTAGAGATGAGTGAAAGCCCCAGGACTGAGCCCTGTGGCACAGCTGTGCTTAGAGTTTGTAATAGAGGAGGAAAAGCCAGCAAAGGAGGCTGAGAAGGGAGGCCAGCAAGGTAAATGGAAAAATGGAATTTTCCGCCATTCTCACAGAAGCCAGATCTTATGGTCAGTAACAGGTCTTCTCCTGTATGGATGTCTGTTCAATCTTGAAATGCATAATCTGCTTTAGTCACCCCCCAGTTGGATTCACTCATGCTTTCCCTACATATCCTAATATACCCAATTTAACCCATCACTATTACAAATTTTATGGACAGATCACCCAGACCAGATGGTCTGTGTGGCATCACTAATAGCCTCGACCACATGCTGTCTCTCTGCTTCAAGGCCCTTATTTCTTATTTTCTTTTACAGGCTATAACCTGTCCAGTTAATACAGCTCTTCTGTGTTTATGGGAGAACTTCCTACATCTTATTCCCGTTGTGGGCACGTGCTTTCCACTCTTGACTGCTCACGTCTATACTCTGGTTAGGACTTTTTATAGGTCAATAGAGTATTACAGCTAGATGGATGCTAAGCAATCCTACAATACCAGCCCTTTTTTTAAAACATAATATCACAACTTATTTATCAATTACCCTCTTAATGAACATTTGTGTTGTTCTGACTTTTCCATTTCTACTGGCAATGCTTTCATAGGCATCTTTGTTCATATTCCTTTGTGCACATGTCTGAGAGTTTCCCAAGGGTATATACTTTATTTATTTTTTATTTATTAAAAAATTAGAGACTGATCCCAAACTCCCAATCCATCCCTCCCCCACCGCCCCCCGCTCCTTGGCACCCACAAGTCTGTTCTCTATGTCTGCAAGTCTGTTTCGTAAATAAGTTCATTTGTGTCATATTTTAGATTCCACCTAAAAGTGATATCATATGCTAACCCCTTATTTTTAAGATGAGAAAGCTGAGGCCTTGAAGTGGTCATCCTATCCAGAAGGATGTGAAGACGATATTTTAGCAACCCTACTAGGCTGATCAAGAAAACTAGTTAATTATTTTGTGTATCTTAAATATAAATCCGTAAATATCAGAGCGTAAGAGGCACTAGTGTCCAGGGGTTGAGGCAAGGAAGGTGGTCGTGTAAAGAGAATGACAGCACCAGCTCCTTCACAGTTTTATCATTAGACCCCATGAATGATATTGTGAAAGTTTGTTATGAACAATAACATGCCATGTGAAGGTGGGGCTATATTTTTTTCTCCAGATTAACCAGGTAAATATTGGCCAATATTCTCAAAAATTGCTTGTGCTTAAGGAAGGAGTTTATCCTGTGCCCTAATACTCCTCTGGGTTCCGATTTCTCAGCTCTTGCAAGCTGACTAGGGTAGCACTAACATACAGCCAAGCCCTTTTGTGGGCTTAAGCAAGAAGCCTTGAGGTATGGACCACAGGGCCCACGCTTGCTTCCCTGTCATAGGCAGATGTCTCTAAAGGACCAGAGGGCACCTGAGGGTGAGAAGCCAGGTTGAATGATAAGCTTAGTCCAGAGAAAGCTCTAAAATGCAGCTGGGCCATTGCAAATCTTCTAGGAGGCACAAGAATATTAGGTAAGCCCAGCCAAAGACCGATAGAACATACCATTAAATAAATAGAGGCGAAAAACACATACTCTTGAAATGAAGATAAATGCATTTTAGCTTGATTTTTTTTTTTTTTTTTTAGCTTGATTTTATTTTCTCATTTTTCCTTAGTGGGTCAAGTGGCCCAGGAGTCCCCCAGTGGAATTGCTATTAATCATGATCATTTACCTTCCAGAGAGGAAAAAATAAAGTTCAACCTGTGCAAGCTGTATTTCTAAAATTCTGATACATTTGGAAACCATAGCTTTATTCTTCCAAGTAATTACCAACTACAGAAGAAGAGAAAAAACTTATAATTAGGGATGTAATGTCAGACTTTGGCACTTTCATTAAGGACATTTATTCAGCCTTAAAAAAAAAAATTAGGTTTCCATTCCAGATTTGTTCCAGAGAAAGCTTTTCACTTTCCCTCCCGTGACACGGAATCTTAATACAACACACAGGGGCTACTGGGTAGAAAAAGAACAGAATCAGATGGGAATTTAGGGATCTACAATTACAATAAATATCACTCTGTGGACAAGGCAAGGATGACTTCTAAACATATCCCCCTCAGCCCTGCCCTTGCCACCGTCTCCACCCGACTGGTTGCCTGTGTACAGATGTTGTGACGTCCTGGGTCTGAAGGACCGATGCCAGGCAGGGGGACCTAGTCATGCCTGAGGACAAACAGTGAAACTCAAACCTTCAGTTAGGGCAACGAGTACACACCAGCCAAGGTCCTCCTCACGCTTTCACCTTGGTATACATATTGCAAATGTAACTGTCCAATGTTAAGAAAAAAGCTCAGTGGTAAATTCTCATTCTAAAATAACAGTCTGGGGCTTCCCTGGTGGCGCAGTGGTTGAGAATCTGCCTGCTAATGCAGGGTACACGTGTTCGAGCCCTGGTCTGGGAGGATCCCACATGCCGCGGAGCAACTGGGCCCGTGAGCCACGACTGCTGAGCCTGCGCGTCTGGAGCCTGTGCTCCGCAACAAGAGAGGCCGCGATAGTGAGAGGCCCGCACACCGCGATGAAGAGTGGCCCCTGCTTGCCACAACTAGAGAAAGCCCTCGCACAGAAACGAAGACCCAACACGGCAAAAATAAATTAATTAATTACTAAACTTCTACACCCAACATCTAAATAAAATAAAATAAAGTAAGTCTGATAAAAGCAGCTCGTGATAGTCTATAATAATTCAAGTCCTGTACATCCACGAGTTCCTCTGCTCGTAGCACGAACTTGATCCTTTTTCTCTTTCTCCCCCATTTAATCGATTCTCCACTTGTTCCTCACAAGAGCCAAAAATGGGTTTTAGGTTGCCAACAGTAATTTGTGAAATGTAAACTATGACAAGAAATAGAGGAGGAAATCGGGGTGAAAGGGGAATTGGATTGCAAAAATGAGAGACAGCCAGGGATGAAGTTAACATTTGGAAACACAAATGAGAAGGTTCTCTTAAAAGCCAGAGGTTGGCTACAAACCCTGCTTTGGCTTCCTGAGTAAAGGAGGAAATGTGAGGAGTTGCAATAGTCACAGTGTCCAATAGTCAAAAGCATACTAGCTGCTCCTGAGAACTGACATTAGCTCCCCATGTTTTTGGGTTTTTTTTTTTTTGCGGTACGCGGGCCTCTCACTGCTGTGGCCTCTCCCGTTGCGGAGCATAGGCTCCGGACGTGCAGGCTCAGCGGCCATGGCCCACGGGCCCAGCCGCTCTGCGGCATGTGGGATCTTCCCGGACCGGGGCACGAACCCGTGTCCCCTGCATCGGCAGGCGGACTCTCAACCACTGCGCCACCAGGGAAGCCCCAGCTCCCCATGTTTTATCTAGCTGGTACCCAACTTTTGACCATTGTTGCTTCTCCATTCTGTAGTACGCTGGAACAGGGAGATGAGGTAAGATACACATCACAGGCTGATTTGAGTCTGACTTCTTGATGTAGTAGTCATTCCCAAATTAAGCTACAAAACAGAATTCATCTAGAGAGCTTTAAAAAATACACACTCTTGGGGCCCATCCATGAAGATTGTGATCTTGTAGGTATGGGGTCGAAACTGAGAAATATACTTTTTTTTTTTTTCTCAAGGTGTTTCTGCTCCAGCAAGTCCAAAGACATATATTTAGAAAGTGCTGATGTCAGTTGTGGTGAGGGGGAAGTGTGGCACGTCAGGCTCTCCATGAAGCAGACTTGGAGCAGAGATTTGCGTGCAGAAAACTTACTGGGGGATGCTCCTGGGATCAGCATCTGTGATAGGTGAAGGAGGAAAGATACGGCAGAGAGAAAAGTTGGGCTGTGAGACAGTCACAAAAAAAAGGCCTCGGATGAGTCCAAGGAGAGATTTGGATCTAGAATAGCTCTGCATATTTGTCCCAATTAGGGTAAAGAAGATGGACCTTTCTATTTCCTCACTGACCAGTCATGCCATGTGTGCACCCGGGGTCAGGGCGGGGTGTGAAGTTGGGTGCAGTGGCTCTCTCCGCAGAGGACAGTCTCTAGGCAGGGACTCAGTTATGAGCTGTCAGTTGCCGACGGTCTTAGCAGCTGCGGGAGTGAGTACTTCAGTCCTGAAAACGAGGAGCTGGGGGGCATCACACAGCATCTACTGCAGTCTTCCTCTCAAGACATTCAGATCTACCTGCTTCATGTATGTCCTGGGAGCAGCTCATTTGATGTCCTAGTGGCCCTCTTTCTCCAGGAGACAATTATAAGGGGAAGTTTAGTGGAGTAAATTGTAGCCCCTACGTCTGTCTGTCATCTCTAGGGATGTCTTATTCTTCTAAGCATCCTTACAGCTTTCCAAGGGCCAGCCCCCCCTTGGCTGCCACTCTGTCCTTGCTGCTCATTGCAATAATTGCACCCACTTTGCTTCAGATGACTAAGTGCCGCTCGCTCCCTCGTCTTTATTTTTGGGGGATCCAATGATCCCCATAGCTAGCAGGGAGCTCAATTTTGTGATGATATCCCCTACAGTCAGGTAGGATCTACAGAGGTTGGCCAGCGCATAGAGTCTCAACAACGCTGCTGCCCTCTGCACCAGTGAATTCCTTCTTGTTTTGTTAAGTAGTATGCTTTCTGGGCCTTCTTGTGGATCTGAGTCATCTGGTGGATTTTTCAAGTTTACCTGGTATACCCATTATTGCTTACTTTTCTGATGCTTTTAATCTTTCCTTCAGCCATATGGCACAGTATTTCTACATCGCTTAGTGTGGGCCATTGCTTTCTCTAAGCTCCTGAGAACCCTCCTAGTAACCTATTATCACTGTCCAGTTGGGTCCTTGCCAAGTGTTAAATTCTATACTACTCTTGTACCTATAAATTCTCCCTTATCTGCCTTTATATTCCACCCACCCCCTTAATCCTTAGCATTCAGTCTCACACATACTCTCCTGGTCCCTGTCCCGGCAGTACACATTGTCCCGGCACCATAGCTCCTTTGGCCTAGGACCCCATCCCTCCCTTAGCATGCCCAGCTCTTCCCAGGCCAAATTTTCTTGTGACTTAATTCTAGTTATTTGAGTGCCCAGAAGGGGAGGTGAGGGAAGATGCTGAATGGAGTCCATGTTGTCTTGCAAGGGCAGGTTCTCTCTGCTTTGTCTTCCATCAGGAGGGGACATAAGCCTTTAACAGGGGGGAGGAAGTCACTTCCACAGAGGGGTTGAGGGCATCTGGGGACTCAAGATTGTTGAGTGCATCAACTCTGATATCTCCATCTCAAGTCTCAAGGTCCCATCCTTTGCTAATCAGAGTCTTGGTCTTGGTGAATCAGAGCCACAATAGATACTGAATTATTGGGAGTTAATGCTACTCTTGTTCTTATAGGTCTTGGGCTTGATTCTCAGTTTTGTCTGTCCTCCAGTGGCAGGAGATTAGAGTCACTTTGCAAAGCAGGCTTTGGCTTTCACACTTAGTCTTTAATTGGTGATGAATTACCCTTATTATGACTCTTTCCTCTGTGTTTGGCAAATGCCTCATTTACTAGACAGGCTAAACATTCCACTTTGCTAGCATGCCATCCCAGTTCACCACCAGTGGAAGTTTTGCCACATGCTAGGTCGTATCCATGCTTTACCTACCGTCAATGACAGGGGTTATTACTATTAACTGGCTCATGGGTGGTCCAGCTCCAAAATCTTATCTTTGACTCACTTTTTGGGACCACTTCTAATGCACCAACTGTCACAGATCAGGTTCCTTGGGTGACAGTAATCTCTGGATAGACTCTTGTGGGAAAGAGAAGGAATCAGGAGTGAGTAGAGGAAGAAATTGAACTGTGATGCATTTATGACCAAGACCCCAGCCAATCCCATGGCTTGCTCTGGAGCTGGGGTGCTTCTGCAATATGGTCCGAAATTAGGGCAGGGGGCATGGCCTTTATATCATTGACAGTCATTCGATGTGGGCTGCTCCCAGGAAGGAAGGTGATGCAAATTTAGGTTAAGCAGTTTTCTTTAACAAAAACCAATCTCTGCAGCAGGATTCAATATTGAGTTGGCAGCAACCAACACTCCTAGCAGCTGGGATATAAGTGCTTCAGTCCTGAGATTGTGGAGGCCTCTGGATGGTTCAGCACAGTGTCCATTAGAGAAAGAAAAGCAAGCTGGGGCATTGAACTTTGTCACTTACATAAAATAGGTGAAGTCTGATTTGTTTGCTGCCGTATAGACTAACACAATATCACAGAAGCATTCGAGATTGAGACTTAGAACACTAATGTAAATTTGGAGAGATGAAGGAGAAATTGTTGGATAGGACTCCAATTATATAAATCCAATTATATAATTACATATATCCAATTATATAGATTCCTCTTGATGGTGGTCACCTCTTTCAAATTCTCCTCTTCTCTTAGTCTAAGAGAGCCTGAGGTTATTAATTTCATTTCCCCCAGGTCACTATCCTGTAAGCACTGTATTTTCTTAGAGAACACAAGAATCAACAGATGTGCTACCTGTCCTCCAGGTAAGTGGGTTGTAAGGCTATTCCCAGGCTTGATCAATTGTAAATCGTTCCACTGATTTAATGAGAGCTGATTGGAGGGTGCAGGAGGGAAAGAAGAAGGGAAAACAGCACCACATTAGATACGTACAAATTATAAGAGGCATCTCAATTTCAGAGATGTCAAAATATGCATAATTATGACGTCCCTCAGTGAGGGGACAATACAGTATGAGGCGTGGTGAGTGCTATAATAAAATGACACAATTATGGAAAAAGCCAGGGAAGGAGAGACCATTCTAGAAATAACAGGAAAAGCCTCAGGGGAGAGGTAAAATTTGAATAAGACCTTGAAGAAAAAAATATAGCACACTTAAGAATGCCTGTGATTCTATGGTTGTTGACTTTTAAAACGTGTATTTATCTATTCATCCTGGTCTATTCTAGTAGATGAAATCACACTTTACTGTTTCACTCTTTATTTTAGCTGAATCTTATAGTATATTAAATTTGTGGGGATCTAATTATTGATCCACTTGCATTATATTGTTATTTGCTATTTAAGTGATATCTACATATCCATCATGTTATGGTGTCAAGAGACCTTACAGCAAAGGAAGCCTATTAAAGTATCAGCAGAGCAAATGGTGTTTACATTTGCTTTGCTACTTGTTAACATTTGCCATAGTGTTGTAATCTCCTAGTAACAACAGGGGCAAAATAGTGAATTTGTAGCTAGTATGACATAGTTTCCTATAATTTGCAGCAAAGCAGTGGATATAAAGGAATTCCCAGTTACTATCACATTACCTCTGTGAGTGATAGAACCAGATAACGAAGAAATAAAATTATGTGATGAAACCACAATATTTTGGCAAATCTTAAAACATTCTTGAATTAAAGTGTCTCTTTATTCTACTTATAGAATTAATATGTGCTTCTTATTAAAAAATGTAGAAAATAAAGAGAAGTGAAAATTAGGATGAATTATTCACCCATAATTCTTGGTAAGGTAGGAACAGCAATATGGCAATTGAAAATAGAAATAATGCCTTAACAAAGTGACGTTTGAATGTTATTATGGAAAACCAAGTCTCAGATTAACACACACACACACACACACACACTCACACATTGTATTCTATAGCTCAAGTCTTCTGGAAAATAAGACTCACTCCCCCCTCCCTCTTTCTTTTTTGTTTTTTTTTTCAACAAACTAACCCCTTGTGAATAACATGATAATCCACTTTTACTAGGCTTATAGAACAAGGAGCAAGAAAGGCTGCTATACCAACATGTGTGAAGCAGTTTTGACTATAACAGGAAATTCAAGCTGATTTCAAAGCTGGTCTCACGGCACTATCCTGAGAACTATTGTTCTTCCCCAGAAGAAATGTCTGACATTGGCCCTGAACTTCAGAGTTGTTTCAGAGCCCCGCTCTCAGTTGTCATTGTTATTGTGGTGTATAACGTATAATAAGATTTGTTTTAGGAAAAACACATCACATATAAAAACATCCATTTGTAACTATTTGACCAGTCTATCTATAAAGGGATTTGATTACATCCCCTAAGTCTCTCTAAAACTAAATCTCCCTTGTGTTAGTTGTGGGTCTGCTCTGTAAATCTTAATGGAAGGAGTTAAGATACAAATGATCAGAGAATAGAAGCGGAACTTTGGGTAATATACCTATGCAGTGAATACTGATGATATGACAGAACAAGAGCCAAGTCCTGAAAGCCAGCTATATTATGGAGGCAGATGGTCAAACAAATATACGTCATTCACCATAACTTGGTCTAAACTAATTACCTAATGCAGGAGACAGATGTCTGGGTAGCTTCATAAATGATTTATGGGTGACTTTACAGTGTAACCAAAATTACGGCAGCTATTAAAATGCCACTGATTCCAAAAATAGGGGAAAAAAGTATGGTAAATAATATTTTATAATCATTTTTCCCCCTCAGGAATTCAAAGCATCTTATCAGCAGTAGCATGTCACGTGCCTATTAATAACCATAAAATAGGACTATTTGTGAGATTGTTTACTCTGCATAGGTCATTGGGGTGCCTTTATTTAAATTATTGCTTCTGTGGACTAAATTGTATCCCTGTGACCTGCAAACATAAATGCACCTCTGAAGGTTTCCAGCGCCCAGGCAGGATCTGTTCGGATAAACACTGCAACGTTTACTGTATCCTTAAAAGGAAGCCAGTGGGAAAAGTAAGACCTGGTCTCAGAGAGGTGAACTCAGGCTTCTTAACTTCCAATTTAGTTTGGTCTCTGATGGATGAATATAGTGTCTGTGAAAATGTACGCTTATAGTGTCTGTGCATTCGTTCTGACTAATGAGGGAGATCTGTTTTGATCACGTAGAGTATATTTAACAAATCAGGTCTTCTAAGTGCTTTCTGCTTTCCTTTATTTTCCCTTATTATTAAGAAATGTATCTAACATACAGGAAAGTATAGAGAGCAATACGACAAACACTGTTACCACCTACCATGATTTAATAAACGCTGGTATTTTGTCATGTTTACTTCAGATTTTTTATGGGGAAGTGACGGTAAGAACGAAACACTCTAAACAGAGTTGGGAAGGATTTTTCCAAGCCCATTCCTCTCCCCCCTCAAAGGAAACCCCTGTCTTGAAGTTCATGTGTGTTCTTCCTTTTCACGATTTTATATTCAACTAGGTGCATGTATATGCATGAACAATCCACAGAATAGATACATAGAGCTATTCAGAATGTACAGACTAAATGGCATCATTACTATACATGTTCTACAACTTGCTTTTTTATTCAACATTCTGTTTTCTAACCCCTTTCCATATTCATATGAGTGGATCTAGATTTTTATTTTAACTTTAGTTTAGAATTCCATTGTATGAGATATACCGTACTTTATTTATCCATTTCTCTATCCTTGAACATTTTTGTTGTTTCTGATTTTTCTTTAATACCAACAATACTCCAGTATTCATCTTTGCACCTAGAAGTAGAATTGCCCTTCCATCTAATTCATCTTTCTTGTGTTTTTAAAAAATTTTATTTTTCATACTTATTTGAGGGAGTTACTTAAATTTCTTAATACAATCTTGTTATTTTTATATAGGGCAAATATCTCCTTAAAGTATACAGTTTATTTTTAAACATTGTTTGTGCTTTCTTTTGTTCCTAGTCAAATTTATCAATCCTTTCCTTTATAATTGGTGCTTTTTGTCTTGTTAAAGAAATCCTTTCTTATTAGATTTAGTAAAGATAGTAACTTCTAATTTCTACTAAAACTGTTAGAGTTTTGTTTTTCACATTTAAATCTTCAATTCATTTGGGATGCTTCGGCGTAGTGTGAGATAGGAATCTAATTTAATTTTTTTTTCTATATGCAAACCAATTTACCCATTACCAGCTTTTGCATATTCCATTTTTTCTTACTGATCTGTAATGTCACCTTTTTCATATGCCAAGTTCCTGTATAAGGTAGACATTACTGGCACTCACCAATATGTGGTTATCCTGTCCTTCCTGGATACTCCAAAGACACAACCTCCCAGCTGCTCTCCAGCTCTGCAGGGCCATGTAACTAGCAATGACCAATGACCTGTGAGCAGTGTCCTGTGTCAATTCTGGGATGAGACTGAACATTTGTTGATCAATCTCTCAGCTTCCCTGAAGAATGTTGAGATGGCAGAGCCACAAGATAGAGCTGCCTGGATTGTTAAATCACCTCGTGGTCATCTGTACTAACAGTGGCCTCTGTATGAGCAAGAAGTAAACTGTTAAGTGCTAAACCTCTGAGATTTCAGGGCGTATTTGTTATTAGCTTATCCTGATTAATACACCATGGTTCAGATTTTGGGTTCTCTACTTCCTTCCATTGGTCCCTCTGTCTAAGCACCCATACCACACTGTCTTTATTATTTTGACTTTATGGGAAGTCTTGGTTTCTAATAGAGCAAGTTTCCATCACCCTTCTCTTTCTTACCTTCTTTGGCTTTTTACTTTCCCAAATGAATTTTGGAATTATTATCAAAGGTAATGAAATTGCTGCTGAGGCTAAGATGAGAATTTTATTAAATTTGTGCTTTAAGTTGGGAGGAAATGACATCCTCATTATATCGAGTCTCCTATCCAAAGGCATGATAAATCTTCTCCATTCGTTAGAGTTAACTGTATTAAAATGCCATTCTTGTAGATCAAAAATGTTCAAAAAACAAAAGTAGACTTGAGCAAATGGAATGATATCTCTTGGTTTGCTTAGATCATCTCAACATAATCAAGATGTTACTTGTCCCTAAATTACTTTATAAATTTAATGCAATCCTAATAAAAACACCAATACCAACAAGCTCTTGTTCACAACTGGGTAAGTTTCTAAACTTAATAGGAGAAAATAGACACATAAGAGTATTTAGAAAAACACTGAAATGGAAGAAATAGGAGAGAAGACTAACTCTACCAGACAACAGAGCACACTCCAAAGCCTCTATGATTAAAGTAGTATGGTACTGGTGCATGTATAGACAGAACCATGGAACAGAATAGAAAGTTCATACATAAACCACCTACATGGAGAATTCTAGTACATGACAAAGGTATCTCAAGTTATTGGGGCAAAGATTGGCTTCTTTCTTTTTTTTAACCAAATGGTGTTGAGCCATGGCAACTGGATAACCACTTAGAAAAAGATAAAGTTAGATTCATTGCTCACACTACATACAAGAATAAATTTCACACTAATTGAAGATCTAAACATAAAAATTTTTCAAACTGAAAATATGTAATAAAGAAAAACTGAGAATTTTCTGTTTAATAATTGGTCAATATTCTTTTTTTGTCTTATTTTATTTAGTTTTGGTTGCGTTGGGTCTTTGTTGCTGCGTGAGGGCTTTCTCCATTTGTGGTGAGCGGGGGCTACTCTTTGTTGCGGTGCACGGGCTTCTCGTTGCGGTGGCCTCTCTTGTTACAGAGCACAGGCTCTAGGTGCGCGGGCTTCAGTAATTGCGGTGCTCAGGCTTCAGTAGCTGTGGCTTGCAGGCTTAGTTGCTCTGCGCGGGGCATGAGGGATCTTCCTGGACCAGGGATCGAAGCTGTGTCCCCTGCATTGGCAGGTGGATTCTTAACCACTGCACCACCAGGGAAGTCTGGCCAATATTCTTTAAAAATGTCAATATCATGAAAGAAAAAAAGGAAAAAGTTGAGAATTTTTTACAAATTAAAGGAGAGTAAAGCAACATGATAACTAAGTGTAGTGCATGATTACTGGATTGGATCCTATACTGGAGGATAAAGATACATTATTGAAACATAAGAAGATTGTTGACTATGGATTTTTATTGACTAAGATTATTGACTATGGATGGAAAATTAGGTAAAAATACTGTATCCTTGTTAAATTTCCTGATGCTGATAACGGTGCTATACAGTGGTTATAAGAGAATGGGGACATATGTATGCATATAGCTGACTCACTTTGGTGTACAACAGAAACTAACACAGTGTTGTGAAGCAATTATACTATAATAAAGATCTATTTTCTAAAAAAAGAGCAAGGAATTAGAAATCACCTTCTATAGAAAAAATTTTCTGTACCACAAAATAAATTGTTATTTTTTTTGGAAAAAAAACAGAGAAAAGCTTTCATAGGAAATACAAACTAAAATATTAAGGGGCCTATCTATCTATCTACCTATCTATCTATCATCTATCTAGTTATAGATATTTATTCAGGGTCATTATGACCATTTAGGTTGTCTCCAGTTGTCTGCTATTATGAACAACACTGTATGGATGTTCTTGCATGTCTCTTTTGCTGCACACACGAAAACTTTTCTTTATGGTATTTGTTTGAAATTAAACTGCTGAACCTCAGGGTATATGAATTTTTTAACTTTATTGGAAAATGTGGATGAGCCAATGTGCATTCCCATCAGTGTGTGTGTTAAGTGTTGCTGTTTCTCCACATCCTTGCCAACACGTGGGACTGTATGACTTTACATTTTCTTTCAATCTGGTGAGTATAAATGGCATCTATTTGTGGTTTCAATCTGTATTTCCTTGATTTCTGAGAAGGGAACAACATTTTCATATGTTTTTGACTCTTTGTTTTCCTCTTCAGTGAAATGTTTGTTCATGCCTTTGCCCATCAACTTAGTTGCCTTTTTTACTTTGAGGAGTTCAAAGTATTCTGCATACTAAGCCTCTGTTTACTATATGTATTGCCAATATCTTCTACCAATGAGTGGATTATTTTCACCTGTTAAATGAGGTCCTTTAAAGTACAGACGTTTTAAACTTTGGTGTACTCAAAAATATCAATATTTTCCTTTACAGTTTGTTTGTTTATTTGGTCATATTGAAGTAAGTTCTTTACTTAGCCTCAGTTTATCAAGAAAAGTTTTATTTGAAATTTTAAGATTTTTTGGCTATATTGTGAGGGATTTGGCTCTATATTTTCAATATACATAGCCAATTGTCCAAGCACAAGTTATTTAAAAATCCATCCTTTCTTCACTAATATGCAAAGTCCCCTCTATGATGTATCAATATATGTGTGGTTCAGTTTCTGGGCTACTTTGTTCATTTTTTTATTTTTCCCACACCAATAACATACTATCATGTTATCTTCATAACCAGAACTTAACATCTGCCAGGACAAGTCACCCAACCTTTTTTTCTTTTTATATACATTGTTTTTGTTTTCTACTATTGGCAACCTTGGTCTTCAATACAAATTTTAGAATCAAGATACATAAAAATCTGATTGAGATTTTGATTGGAATTATATTGACTCTATATATAGATTTGGAAAAAACTGGTATCTTTAATAGTTTTTCCACCCAGGACTGTAGTACATCTCTCCATTTATGCATTTTTTTTCTTATGTGTCCTAGCAATGCATTAAAATTCCTTGTATCCAGTGATCCTACATTTGCAGTGGGAGGGCCTTGTTCCACATCAGTTCCTCCTGCCATATCTACTGGTACTATCTTCAAACTCTGGCAAGCCATAAATCAGATCAGTATTTTTAAACAGGTTCTTCAAAATTTAATGCTCCAGTGATCAAGGCCAATAGTTATAGCTGTACATAGAAAATATGAAATAAAGAAAACCTGTAAGAAGTTTCAGTTTACTTGAAATTAAAATGGGTTAAGAAAATTATAATCCTAACCCAAGGCATTCCTTTTTCGTTAACCTCTTCCCCAATCTTATTTCTAGAACAACTCTGAAACTTCTATTCCATTGGAATCTGCTAATATTAGCTTCTGTTCAAGAATATCCACGTAAATTCTGCTTTTTCCCCTGGACTTTAAAATGACGTTGATGCTTTCTTTTCCAATACCCCAAGTACTCAAAAGCAAGGAGGCTTCCCCTCCTAATTTTTATTATAAAAATTTCAAACAGAAAATTTGCAAGAATAATAAAGTAGCACATACCCACAACCTAGTTTCTTCAGTTATTAATATTTCCCCATATTTAATCTCTCTACCTATTTATCTATCATCTAGCTATCCATCCCATCTATCTTACGCAGCTAGAACTGCCATGACAAAATACTGTAAAATGGGTGGCTTAAACAAAAGAATTTTATTTTCTCCAATTGTGAAGTTTATTGCCATCCAGTTGTGTCCTCACATGATCTTTTCTCTGTGCATGTGTACTCCTCCTGTCTCTTTCTCTGCTCGTAAGGATATCAGTCTTATATGAAAGACCCTACTCTTGTGACATTATCTAACCTTAGTTGCTTCTTTAAAAGCCATCTCCTAATACAGTCACATTGGTGATTAGGGTTTCAACATATGAATTTGGTGGGGGGCGGAATCATAATTCAGTCCATAAATGTGTGTATGTTTGTATGTATGTATCTGTCTATCCATCTATCTATCATCTCTTTATCTCGTTGAAACTTTTCAATGTAAATTCAAGTCTTCATGACACTTTATCCTTAAATATTTTAACAAACATCTCCTAAAAATAAGAGCATTCTCCTGAATAACAAATACCATTATACCATCTAAGAAAAGAAACAATAATATACTAAAACCATCTAGTATCAATAATATACTAAAACCATCTAGTATCCCAGTGGCGAGTTTTCTACTTCTCCCTTCTATACCTGTTAGTATTCATCTTTTAAGATAGGCTTTTATCATCAACTAGGGATAAACTTTGGTTGCTTCTAAACAGTCAAGTTAAATTAAAGCACAGATTCTTACGCTGGGATTCCTAGTGATCCAAGGATACACTTCAGGAGTTTTGTGAATCTCTTGAAATTGTCTACAAGTACATTTTTCTTGGGAGGAGGTCCACAGTATACTCAGATTCTCAAAGGTATCTGTCATACCTCAGAAAATTAAGAACAATTCTCCTAAATTGTCTTGGTTATCCAGTGTCACATATGGAGCTCTCTGTGTTGACTTAGACCTAAGAATTATACCAGCTTAGAAATATTGATATGTTCGGTTTAAGAATGCATATTGCTATTTAAAGGCCAAATAGGAGCTATAATATTTTGAAAAGCTAAGGGAAAAAAATGTAACTATTAATTAGGATCCAGTTAATGGTGCTATCGTGAAGGATAATAACTTCTAAGCTTAAATAATTTTCACTATCTTGATCATGAGTACCATTAGGGAAATTAGTGACTGAGCTGGGTTCTTTGTTAGTCTGTAAAATTAAAACATACCCTAAAAATTACAGCATCATCTTTGGCAGACAGGCACTAATGACTCTGGGGCTGACAGGTTAGTTTAGCTCAAGCACCTCATAGATGATTAAAGTTAATGAGTGAAGTGTAAGCAGGACTCTACTTAATGAATGTGCTAATTGTTTTTCTTGTTGCAAACATTAGTGCTGCTTTTAACCACAATATACAGATTAGCAGCCAATTCATTATGCTTTGTTTAATGAGTTTAAATTTATACAATCTAATGGCATTGTTAAATCCACATAGTACCCTTCTTAATATTCAAAGCACTTTACCAGAGCATATTATTTTAAGCTCAAAGCCATCCTTTGTCAGGAGGGAGGGCAAGGACAGTATACCTATTTTAGCATATGGTGGTTATGAGCCCAGACGCTGAATTCCTGCGGCCTGGGTCTGAGTCCTGGACACTTACCAGCTGTCCGATCTCAGAAAATTTATTGATCGCTCTGAATCTCAGTTGTCTCGTTCAAAAAGTGGAGTGGGGTGAGTGATATAGTATCTACCTCATGGGGTGTTACAGGATTTGGTAATAGTTTACAAAGCGTTTAAAGCAGTGCTGAGTACACTGTAAGCCTCATAAGTATGTTATTAAAAATAGCAAAGGATATCACTTATATGTGGAATCTAAAAATATGATACAAATGAACTCATTTACAAAACAGAAACAGACTCACCGACATAGGAAACAAACTTATGGTTATCAAAAAGGAAAGAGGGGGAGGGAAGGATAAATTGGGAATTTCAGATTAACGGACACACACCACTATATATAAAATAGATAAACCACAAGGACTTACTGTATAGCACAGGGAACTATATTCAATATCTTGTAATAATCTATAATGGAAAAGAATCCGAAAAAAAATATATGTATGTGTATATATATAACTGAATCACTTTGCTGTATACCTGAAACATTGTAAATCAACTATACTTCAATAAAACAAAGTTCAAAATAAACAAGTAAATATTTAAACAGAAATTATCAGTTACATCTCTACCCTCATGATCCGTTCTCTGCAGAGCAACCAGAGTGATCTTTTAAAACCAAGAATCCCTTCATGCCACCTGCCTGCTTAAAATACTGAGGACTGCCCATTGCAAGAGGAATGAAATGCAAACCATCCACCGTGACCACGTACAGTACGGCTCGTGCCTCATTCTGCACTCTTATCCTTCTCTCCGCATCCCAGCTCTGTGCTCTGTGCTGGACTCCTTTCTGTTTCTCAGATACACCAAGCTCTTTTCTGCTTTAAGGTCTTTGCCTGGACCGCCCTCCTCACAGATGCATAGACACCTCCAGACTCGCATCTCAACTCACAGCAGATTCAGGAGCACAGCACGCCTTCTGTGACCAACCTACCTCAGTTACACTCGGCCAAGGCCACTGCCCTGTTTAATGAATAAATGAATAGATTTGGGGGAACCTCGGGGTTCATAGCACACTATCATCATTGGTCCCTGTTTCATCCTGTTTTCTTTTTTTTTTTTTTTTTTTTTTTTTGCGGTACGCGGGCCTCTCACTGTTGTGGCCTCTCCCGTTGCGGAGCACAGGCTCCGGACGCGTAGGCTCAGCGGCCATGGCTCACGGGCTCAGCGGCTCCGCGGCATGTGGGATCTTCCCGGACCGCGCCACGAACCCGTGTCCCCTGCATTGGCAGGCGGACTCTCAACCACTGCTCTACGAGGGAAGCCCCTATCCTGTTTTCTTTATAGCACTTCTCACATGAACAGTGCATAATGATATAGATATAGATATAGGATATTTACTTATCTGATAAATTTGTAGTGGCACGTAAGTCCTTTAGAACTCAGACTCTCACTGACTCAAACTAGAATTCTTTTCATATGCTCTCTTAGGGTTCTCAAAGTTCAGTGTGTGCTGTGCCCACTGTCGATGAAAATGAATACATAGTCAATCTACAAAAGAAGTGGAAATTTTATTTGAGCCAAATTTGAGGATTATAACCCAGGAACAGCAACTCAGAAAGCTCAGAGAACTGTTCTGCCTGTTAGAAGTCAAGACACAGTTACATAAGCTTCTTTGAGACAGAGGACTGTACATCAAATGACTTATTATTGACAGTTTACATAATCCGGATCTGAGTGCCATACCACCCCTTATCAAGAAGGAATGTTATCTTTAAGGAGTTGTCTTAAGAGAAGTTGCTCTTTATGGGTGAGCAGGAATTTCTGCCGATGAGGAAGGTTTGGTCAATGCCGAATGCAGATACACAGTACGTAGTAGAGGGGAGAGAGGAGGCCAAAGGGCAGAGAAAATTTTTTTATGTTTAAATTTTTCTTGTCTTGTCAGAAAACATGAATTTCACTTCACACCATCCTCAGAGTTTCTGATTCAGGGAAGATCTCTTTGGGGAGGTGACATTCAAGTTGGAACAGAAAGGATTCAATCCCCTGGGTGCTGAAGGAAGAGTTCCAGGTAGAGGGAACAGCGGGTACAAATACTCTGAGCTGAGGAAAGAGCTTTAGTGTTTGAGTGACAGAAGGGAGGCTGGTATGGCTGAAGGGTGGTGAGTGAGTGGAAAAGAATTCCAGGCCAATGTTGAAGAGGAAGCAGGGACTGGGTCAGGCAGCACCTGAGTGGCCTTGCGGAGGAGAGTAGATTTATTCTGAGTGCAGTGGGAAAACTTTGGGAAGCTTTAAACAGGGGAGAAACCTGACCCGGTTCACATAATTTTAAACCAACACTCAAGGAGTCTCGGAAGGGGGTAAAAAATGCATTCTTCCTTTTCCTCTGAAGCAATCATTGCCCCTATACTGTCCTCCTGCAGCATTTTTTGGACTCTAAAGCTGCCATAGAACTACTTTAAGGTGGGTTGTTGCCATTGTGGAAAACAGATAGATATATGTTGCCTCAATCCCAAATCTGGAGGGAAATCTCAAGCTCACAGGCCCTGCTTAGGGAACAGCCCAGGAAATTCCTCATGTGGAGGAATCATATTCTGCCTCACCTGTCCTATTGCCCTGGCCCCAGTGACTGGACCAGGAGAGACACCAGCGAAGCCAAACTACAGGCTGGTTAACAGTTTGGGAAGTGGCCCACCTAGCCCAGCAAGGTCAGGGATAGCGAGCAAACCACTCCAAAGGGACTGTGTTTTGTAGCAGCAGCAGATGCTAGCGGGAGGAGGAGCTCATATACAGAGCAACGCCGTGAGCGCAGTTAGAAAAGAGCAGAAGCGCTTCCCTGGTGGCGCAGTGTTTGAGAGTCCGCCTGCCGATTCAGGGAACACGGGTTCGTGCCTCGGTCTGGGAAGATCCCACATGCCGCGGAGCGGCTGGGCCCGTGAGCCATGGCCGCTGAGCCTGCGCGTCCGGAGCCTGTGCTCTGCAACGGGAGAGGCCACAACAGTGAGAGGCCCGCGTACTGCAAAAAAAAAAAAAGAAATGAGCAGAAATTATTGGTAAGCATTAAAGGCCGAGGAAGAGGCCCAGAGCAGTGGGGGAGTCAAGGCAAAAAGATGCTGATCTTTATCAATGGAGTCAATTAATTTGTACCGCTGGGAAGTGGAATAGATGGCAACCAGAAGGACCTGGTTTCTACGGGAGAGCAGGGTCCTCCAGGGAAATCCATTTCAGGAAGGCCTGGATGCAGGGCTCTTCCCGGGTTCTCTGCCTTGATGGTCTTATTTCTACATTTGTCCCACCCGTTCCACCGTACAGGGCGGCGCCTCCCCCATCCGCCTCCATTATCCAAGCCGTTTGCCAGAATGAAGCCTGACCGTCACACTGCACTTAGGAATATCATGTTTGCTGAATCCCCTTACACCCTTCAGATGTAGGACTCTATCATAATTTAGGCCAGAATAAATATGTCTTCATTTTCAGTTGAAACTTTAGTTTTAGATTTAGACTTGCCTTCAAAGGAAGAAGGAAACTCCTATAGTACCAAATTAGGAGATAACAGCCCAAGTGACTGTAAATTACTATAGAATAACAAAGCCACCTCCTAAAATATAATTTCTAAATTATCGAGCTGCACACTTATGGTTTATACATTTATATGTATATAGACATTCTAAAAGTTAAATGTAACATATAGTAACATTTTCTTATGGATGCATCACTCCTCTGTTTAGAATCCTTTTTTTAGTAACCCAATAACCTTTAGGACATAATCCCAAATCTTTAGAAGGGCACATGAAGCCCATCTCTATGGGCTGGTTTTTCTTCTTCTTTGTCTCCTAAAATGCAAAGTTTCTGCTCCAACTGTATGGAACCACCTACAATATCCCAAACGGTTGTGCTCTCTCATGCCTTGTACTGTGTTTATGCATGGCTGCCCTGGGAAGCCTCGTTCCAGCTGCTGCCTCTCTAGTTTGAGCTATTCCCTTCCTCTGTGCCCTCATCTCGCTTTGAGCTCACGTCCTCCGTCATGTTTTCACATGTTCCACTGGACTCTTCTGTTTTTACTCTTCTATTCTAGGCTTGGCTCTGAGCTTCCAGAAAGCAGGGACTCTATCTTTCTCCAGTGCCAATCATAGCACCAAGCATACATAATGTGTGGCCCACAATAAATGTTTATTGAGTGAATCTACAAAGTCTAGCGCTGCTGTCTGAAACAGAGGTATAACTTGGGGTTTCCTCGGAAAGACAGATTCTCTACTCTCAACATTTATGCTATAGAAAATGCATAAGATCATTCTTCACACGTGATTCTTAGATAGTGCTGTACAAGGATGGCAAGCTCCATGAAGGTGTTTTCTCTCTCAGGAGAGCATGTCCATTCCTTTGCGTCATCCAGCACAGTTTTTACTTAATATACTTATTTCTTTCCTGCCTTTCTGCAAGCTGGATGTGAGATGGCCCCTTTCTCTTCACTAGGCACAATGCAGTATGGTAATGCGTTGGCACTTGGTGACCATTTGGCAGGATGTGTTTGAGATGAATCACCCTCTGAATAAGTGTCATACTTTTAATTGGTGTGCCCAGCTCTGAAAACAAGTCACATAATTTAATTCTCAAAAAACAAACTGAGAGGTAGGAATTGCTATGACTATTTTACTGGTAAGAAAATAGCCCAAAGAAAGATTGACTCGACAAAATAACAGTCAATGGTAGGAATAAAGGCTTGGACTCAAGGTATTCTGACAGAAGTCAATTTTTTACCTCTACAATTATCTTTAGAGAAAATTTCAGGAGTGCTAAAATATGGATGGCTGTTCTGAAGTTCACCCCGGTGGAAATTGTCCCTGTGGTCACTAGGAAAGAGAAAGAAAATCAACAAGGAGACAATGAAATGATGGTAGAAATGATCCTAAGGGCCTATTGAACATGCTACTTATGTTTACCTTAGTCACTATAGTGATCTAATTTATCGTAATACATGGAGACCTAAATCCCTAGTTTACACCAAAAAAATAAACTCCCTGTAGTCTCACTTATACGTCATGTCATCTTCAGGAAGCTTTTTATGAGCTGAGTTTGTGTTGACATTGAAGTCTTATCAGTCAAACAAGAGTGAAGAAAACTCAAATGCAGAATTCATTTCTGTCAAGGTTTTTTATTGGGTGACAACCAAGCAAAATGAGGCTCTGAGTTCATTATTCTAGTTTTTAGAACGCCTGCTCAAAACAAACACTACAAAATATTTTGTTTTCATAACATAATGCTTTGTACATGTTAGTGTAAAGCACCATGACTCAGAAATTGTAGTTACCATGTCTACACATTATGGCAAAACCTGCTGTAAGAGCACATGAAGACAGTATAAGCTTCTGTGACTTATGATGACCAAATGGCATTGATTCTTATCTCTGTGAATTAAAAGCTTGGGAAATGTCTATGGACCTTCCCCTTGGATGTCATATTGTCTGCTAATCTATAGAAATAACTTCTTGTCTAGTCCCATAATAAATTCAGATGTTTTAATACAGAATTCCTCAAATGATTTTAGTCAAAATGTACAGTGAAAGAAAGAGTTATTACTTCTGCCTGTGGCAGGAACGGGGAGACTACTCAAAGGGTGAGGCATTTGGGGTGGATCTTGGAGGATGAAGAGAACCTTGCTGGATGGATGAGGAGACTAACACTTCCCTGGTCAGGGGACAGCATGAACAAAGACTTAAAGGTGAGATTCATCTGCAGTGGGTACTGAGAGTTTACAGAATTCCTGTGAGCATGGTGGACAAAGAGAGAAGGGAGGAAGGCAAGGATGGGGAAATAAGACTGGGGAGGTAAGTTGAAGCCAAGTCAAGAAGAGCTTTATAACATATTCAGTCATTTAGGCTTTATGCTGAAAGCAACTGGGAATTATTTCATCATATGAAATGGTGCTTAAGAAATTAGAGATAAAGGTCCACATATAAAGAATGAATCAGGGAAATTGGTTCAAGATGGTGGAGTAGAAGGATGTGTGCTCACTCCCTCTTGTGAGAGCACTGGAATCACAACTAAGTGCTGAACAATCATTGTCAGGAAGACACTGGGACTCACCAAAAAAGATAACCCACATCCAAAGACAAAGGAGAAGCTGCAATGAGATGGTAGGAGGGGCACAATCACAATAAAATCAAATCCCATAACCACTGGGTGGGTGGCTCACAAACTGGAGAACACTTATACCACAGAAGTCCACCCACTGGAGTAAAGGTTCTGAGCCCCACATCAGGCTTCCCAACCTGGGGGTCTGGCAGTGGGAGGAGGAATTCCTAGAGAATCAGACTTTGAAGTCCAGTAGGATTTGGTTGCAGGACTTTGACAGGACTGGGGGAAACAGAGACTCCACTCTTGGAGGGGACACACAAAGTAGTGTGCACATCAGGACCCGGGGGAAGGAGCAGTGACGCCATAGGAGACTGAACCAGACCTATCAGCTAGTGTAGGAGGGTCTCCTGCAGAGGCGGGGATTGGCTGTGGCTCATGTCCTTGCCCATGGGGGCAAGGACACAGGCGGCAGAAGCTCTGGGAAGTACTCCTTGGCATGAGCCTTCCCGGTGTCCACCATTAGACCCGCCAAAGAACCTGTAGCCTCCAGTGCTGAGTTGCCTCAGGCCAAACAACCAACAGGGAGGGAACTCAGCCCCACCCGTCAGCAGACAAGCAGATTAAAGTTTTACTGAGTTCTGCCCACCAGAGCAACACTCAGTTCTACCAACCACCAGTCCCTCCCATCAGGAAACTTGCACAAACCTCTTAGATAGCTTCATCCACCAGAGGGCAGACAACAGAAGCAAGAAGATCTACAATCCTGCAGCCTGTGGAACAAAAACCACATTCACAGAAAGAAGGACAAAATGAAACGGCAGAGGGCTATGTACCAGATGAAGGAACAACATAAAACCCCAGAAAAACAACTAAATGAAGTGGAGATAGGCAACCTTCCAGAAAAAGAATTCAGAATAATGCTACTGAAGATGATCCAGGACCCTGGAAAAAGAATGGAAGCAAAGATTGAGAAGATGCAAGAAATGTTTAACAAAGACCTAGAAGAATTAAAGAACAAATACCTAGAAGGATTAAAGAACAAACAAACAGAGATGAACAATACAATAACTGAAATGAAAAATACACTAGAAGGAAGCAATAGCAGAATAACTGAGGCAGAAGAACGGATAAGTGACCTTGAAGACAGAATGGTGGAATTCACTGCTATGGAACAGAATAAAGAAAAAAGAATGAAAAGAAATGAAGACAGCTTAAGATACCACTGGGACAACATTAAATGCACCAACATTCACATTATAGGGGTTCCAGAAGGAGAAGAGAGAGAGAAAGGACCTGAGAAAATAGTTGAAGAGATTATAGTTGAAACTTCCCTAACATAGGAAAGGAAATAGCCACCCAAGTCCAGGAAGCGCAGAGAGTCGCAGGCAGGATAAACCCAAGGAGAAACCCACCAAGACACATAGTAATCAAATTGACAAAAATTAAAGACAAAGGAAAATTATTAAAAGCAACAAGGGAAAAACAACAAATAACCTAAAAGGGAACTCCCATAAGGTTAACAGCTAATTTCTCAGCAGAAACTCTACAAGCCAGAAGGGAGTGGCACGATATATTTAAAGTGATGAAAGGGAAGAACCTACAGCCAAGATTACTCTACTTGGCAAGGGTCTCATTCAGATTTGACAGAGAAATCAAAAACTCTACAGACAAGCAAAAGCTAAGAGAATTTAGCACCACCAAACCAGCTCTATAACAAATGCTAAACGACTTCTCTAAGTGGGAAACAGAAAAGAAAAACACCTACAAAAACAAACCCAAAACAATTAAGAGAGTGGTAACAGGAACATACATATCAATAATTACCTTAAATGTGAATGGATTAAATGCTCCAACCAAAAGACACAGGCTTGGGACTTCCTTAGTGGCACAGTGGTTAAGAATCAGCCTGCCAATGCAGGGACACAGGCTTGAGCCCTGGTCTGGGAAGATCTCACATGCCACGGAACAATTAAGCCCACGTGCCACAACAACTGAGCCTGCACTCTAGAGCCGGCGAGCCACAACTACTGAGCCCATGTGCCGCAACTACTGCAGCCCGCGGGCCTAGAGCCTGTGCTCCACAAGAAATAGAAGCCACTGCAATGAGAAGCCAGCACACCACAAAAAAGAGTAATCCCCACTCACCGCAACTAGAAAAAGCCTGCTCACAGCAATGAAGACCCAACAAAGCTAAAATAAATAAATGAATAAATTTATTTAAAAATAAAAAGACACAGGCTTGCTGAGTGGTTACAAAAAGAAGACCCGTATATATGCTGTCTACAAGAGACCCACTTCAGACCTAGGGACACGTACAGACTGAAAGTGAGGGTATCGAAAAAGATATTCCATGTAAATGGAAATCAAAAGAAAGCTGGAGTAGCAATTCTCATATCAGAAAAAAATAGACTTTAAAACAAAGAATGTTACAAGAGACAAGGAATGACACTATGTAATGATCAAGGGATCAATCCAAGAAGAAGATATAACAATTATAAATATATATGCACCCAACATAGGAGCACCTCAGAACATAAGGCAAATATTAACAGCTATAAAAGAGGAAATCGACAGTAACACAATAATAGTGGGGGACTTTAACATCTCGCTTGCACCAATGAACAGATCATCCAGACAGAAAATTAATAATAAGGAAACACAAGCTTTAAATGACACAGTAGATCAGATATATTTAATTGATATTTATAGGACATTCCATCTGAAAACAGCAGATTACACTTTCTTCTTAAGTGCACATGGAATATTCTCCAGGATAGATCACATCTTGGGTCACAAATCAAGCCTTGGTAAATTAAAAAAATTGAAATTATATCAAGCATCTTTTCCGACCACAATGCTATGAGATTAGAAATCAATTACGGGGGGAAAGAATGTAAAAAACACAAACACATGGAGGCTAAACAATACACTACTAAATAACCAAGAGATCACTGAAGAAATCAAAGAGGAAATTAAAAAATACCTAGAGACAAATGAAAACACAATGATCCAAAACCTATGGGATGCAGCAAAAGCAGTTCTAAGACAGAAGTTTATAACTATACAAGCCTACCTCAACAAACAAGAAAAATCTCAAGTAAACAATCTAACCTTACACCTAAAGGAACTAGAGAAAGAAGAACAAACAAAACCCAAAGTTAGCAGAAGGAAAGAAATCATAAAGATCAGAGTAGAAATAAATAGGAACAAAGAAAAAAATAGCAAAGACCAATAAAACTAAAAGCTGGTTCTGTGAGAAGATAAACAAAATTGATAAACCTTTAGCCAGACTCATCAAGAAAAAGAGGGAGAGGACTCAATTGAATAAAATTAGAATGAAAAAGGAGAAGTTACAACGGACAACACAGAAGTATAAAGCATCATAAGAGACTACTACAAGCAACTCTATGCCAGTAAAATGGACAACCTGGAAGAAATGGACAAATTCTTAGAAAAGTATGACCTTCCAAGACTGAACCAGGAAGAAATAGAAAATATGAACAGACCGATCACAAGTAATGAAATTGAAACTGTGATTAAAAATCTTCCAACAAACAAAAGTCCAGGACCAGATGGCTTCACAGGTGAATTCATCAAACATTTAGAAAAGATCTAACACCCATCCTTCTCAAACTCTTCCAAAAAGTTGCAGAGGAAGGAACACTCCCAAACTCATTCTATGAGGCCACCATCACCCTGATACCAAAACCAGACAAAGTTACTACAAAAAAAGAAAATTACAGACCAATATCACTGATGAATAGAGATGCAAAAATCCTCAACAAAATACCAGCAAACAGAATCCAACAACACATTAAAAGGATCATATACCATGATCAAGTGGGATTTATCCCAGGGATGCAAGTATTCTTCAATATACGCCAATCAATCAATGTGATACACCATATTAACAAACTGAAGAATAAAAGCCATATGATTATCTCAATAGATGCAGAAAATCTTTTGACAAAATTCAACACCCATTTATGATAAAAACTCTCCAGAAAGTGGGCATACAGGGAACCTATTTCAACATAATAAAAGCCATATATGACAAACCCACAGCAAACATCATTCTCACTGGTGAAAAGCTGAAAGTATTTCCTCTAAGATCAGGAACAAGACAAGGATGTCCACTCTCGCCACTGTTATTCAACATAGTTCTGGAAGTGCTAGCCACAGCCATCAGAGAAGAAAAAGAAATAAAAGGAATACAAACTGGCAAAGAAGAAGTAAAACTGTCACTGCAGATGACATGATACTATACATAAAGAATCCTAAAGATGCCACCAGAAAACTGCTAGAGCTAATCAATGAATTTGGTAAAGTTGCAGGATACAAAATTAATGCACAGAAATCTCTTGCATTCCTATACACTAATGATGAAAAATCTGAAAGAGAAATTAAGGAAACATTCCCATTCACCACTGCAGCAAAAATAATAAAATACCTAGGAATAAACCTACCTATGTAGGTAAAGACCTGTACTCAGATAACTATAAGACACTGATGAAAGAAACCAAAGATGACACAAACAGATGGAGAGATATACCATGTTCTTGGATTGTAAGAATCAATATTGTGAAAATGACTATACTACCCAAAGCAATCTACAGGTTCAATGCAATGCTTATCAAATTACCAATGGCATTTTTTACAGAACAAAAATAAAATATCTTAAAATTTGCATGGAGACAGAAAAAGACCCCAAATAGCCAAAGCAATATTGAGGGGAAAAAATGGAGCTGGAGGAATCAGACTCCCTGACTTCAGACTATACTACAAAGCTACAGTAATCAAGACAATATGGTACTGGCACAAAAACAGAAATATAGATCAATGGAACAAGATAGAAGGCCCAGAGATAAACTCACGCACCTATGGTCAACTAATCTATGATAAAGGAGGCAAGGATATACAATGGAGAAAAGACAGTCTCTTCAATAAGTGGTGCTGGGAAAACTGGACAGCTACATGTAAAAGAATGAAATTAGAACATTCCCTAACATCATACACAAACGTAAACTCAAAATGGATTAAAGACCTAAGTGTAAGACTGGACACTGTAAAACTCTTAGAGGAAAACACAGGAAGAACACTCTTCGACATAAATCACAGCAAGATCTTTTTTGACCCACATCCTAGAGTAATGGAAATAAAAACAAAAATAAACAAATGGGACCTAATGAAACTTAAAGGCTTTTACACAGCAAAGAAAACTATAAACAAGATGAAAAGACAACCCTCAGAATGGGAGAAAATATTTGTAAATGAATCAGCGGACAAGGATTAATCTCCAAAATATATAAACAGCTCATGCAGCTCAATATTAAAAAAACAAAAAACCCAATCAAAAAATGGGCAGAAGACCTAAATAGACAATTCTCCAAGAAGACATACAGATGGCCAAGAGGCACATGAAAAGCTGCTCATCATCACTAATTATTAGAGAAATGCAAATCAAAACTACAATGAGGTATCACCTCACACCAGTTAGAATGGGCATCATCAGAAAATCTACAAACAACAAATGCTGGAGAGGGTGTGGAGAAAAGGGAACCCTCTTGCACTGTTGGTGGGAATGTAAACTGATACAACCACTATGAAGAACAGTACGGAGGTTCCTTAAAAAACTAAAAATAGAATTACCATATGACCCAGCAATCCTACTACTGGACATATACCTAGAGAAAACCATAATTCAAAAAGACACATGCACCCCAATGTTCATTGCAGCACTATTTACAATAGCCAGGGCATAGAAGCAACCTAAATGCCCATCGAGAGGTGAATGGATAAAGATGTGGTACGTATATACAATGTATCACTCAGCCATAAAAAGGAACGAAATTGGGTCATTTGTAGAGACGTCGATGGACCTAGAGATTGTCATACAGAGTGAAGTAAGTCGGAAAGAGAAGAACAAATATTGTGTATTAACGCATATATGTGGACTCTAGAAAAATGGTACAGATGAACTGGTTTGCAAGGCAGAAACAGAGACACAGATGTAGAGAACAAATGTAAGGACACCAAGCGGGGAAGGTGGGGGTGGTGGTGGTGGGATGAATTGGGAGACTGGGATTGACATATATACACTAATATGTATAAAATGGATAACTAGTAAGAACCTGCTGTATAAAAAAAAATAAAATAAAATTTTAAAAAAGCAGAAAAAAAAAAAGATATGAACCAATGTGACCCTCACAAAGAAGTTAACAGCTAAGCATACATCTCTTTTTTTTCCTAACATTCAGCAGAGGAAATTAAGAACAGAGACAGACTTTTTTGCATTATTAATGTGAAGCAATGATGGTTTTAGTTCATGATGTACAGCTGGAAGGTAAGCCACTGTGCTTTAACCCAGGAATCCACTGGGATATGGTTTAGGAACTCAGGGTGGCCTGCTGGGACAGCTGGATTTCTTTTAGTGACTCTATGCTTTGTGATCTCCAGTCTGACAGGATGCTTATTAGGCCTTGGTCTTCTCAACTATAAATAAGGAAGTGAAATTAGATCAATGATTTATATCAGCTGTTGGCAAATTTTTTCTCTAAAGGGCTAGATCATAAATATTTAGGACTTGAGGGCTATGCAGTCTCTATCACAACTGTCCAGCTCTGCCACTGTAGCTCAAAAGCAGCCACAGACAATACATAAAGGAGTGGGTGTGCCTGTGTCCCGATAAAACTTTATTTACAAACACTGAAATTTGAATTTTCTATAATTTTCATATGTCATGACATTTTAGACTTCTTATGATTTTTTAACCATTAAAAAAATATGAAACCCATTCTTAGTTTGCAGGTCTTAAAAAAACTAGACAGTGGGTTGAATTTTGGCCCATGGGCCATTGTTAGCCAACTCCTCTTTCTATATGCCTTATTTACTTATAGGAAAAATGTGATACTTTTTAAAGTTCAACAATACTATATGTGCCCATTTTTTCTATATTTAGTAACTTATTTTAAAATATAGCCAATCTGTATTAACAAAACTTATGCTGGTTATAAGGGTGTTTGCTTTACAATGATAAAGATTTACTGAAGAACACTCTATAGGACCAAAATAAAATAACTTTCTTGCTATTCCCACCATGATCACAGAATAGTTTAAAGAGAAACTAACTTATCTATCAATATATTGTCAGTCTGAGGGATAAGAAGATGTTTTAAAAATACAGCATAATATTTTTAAGACATTGTTTTTAAAAATGAAAAAGGGTTGAACAGATATTTATACACTGATGTTCACAGCAGCATTATTCACAGTAGCCAAAAGGTGGAAATAACCCAAGTATCCATCAATGGTTGAATGGATAAACAAAATGTGATATACACATTCAATGGAATATTATTCAGTCTTTAAAAAGGATAGAAATTACGATACATGGTACAACATTGATAAACCCTGAAGACATTATGCTAAGTGAAATATGCTGGGCACAAAACGACCAACATTGTATACTTCTATTTATATATGATACCTAGAACAGTCTCATTCATAGAGACATAAAGTAGAAGAGTGGTTGCTAAGGGTTGGAAGAAGAGGGGAATGGGAAGTTGATGTTTAATGGGTATGGAGTTTCAGTTTGGGAAGATGAAAAGTTTCTGGAGATGGATGGTGGTGATGGTTGCATTAACAATGTGAATGTACTTAATGCCACTGAACTATGCACTTAAACATAGTAAAAATGGTAAATTTTATGTTAGGTGTATTTTACCACAACAACAAAAAAAAAGTGAGGAAAAGAGCAATGAAATGGCTAACCAAGTATCACACGTCACAAAAGGAAGAATCGAGGACAGGCTGCAGGACTAGAGCCTAGTATGGTAGTACAGAATGCTGTGAACCCAAAATGACCTTGTCAACTTTAACGTCTGTCTTTTGAGCACTCTATTGATTACCAATGTCTTTTCCTGTGTACTTTATTTCAGAGCACATTGTATGAGAGTATCTTCTCTACTGACATTTTAAAGAGGAGGAAACAGAGGTTTAGAGAGGTTCATTGTCAAGGAGCCAGCAGGCAGGGTTGAGAAGCAAATCCAGGACTGCACATCCAAAGCCTCTGTGCTAAACCACCTTGGGACACTGCCTCCCTGAAATTCTGAATCTGCCCATTTTAGGGTTTTGAAATCCTCTGCCATTGAATGCAGGCTTTTCAGTGTAATTTATGCAGCCGTTGCTCCCTTTGAAGGGAGAGAGGACTTGAGTAACTGCATTTCCTGAGAGTCTGGGTCTGCAGCACAGGACCTGTGTGCTACTGGTTTATGGAAAGGCTAGAAGGCTGATGCCATGTGCTGTGGGCCAGGTTGATTTGTGTCTTCACTCTCTATAGAATGACTAATATAACCTTTTAGCCCACAGATTTCCACCTCAGACGTTTACATGACACCACTAAATAATAAATATGTGCATGTCTTATCTCCCCCACTTGACTGCAAGATAAGGGCAGGAGTTGAGCCTGTTTAATATTTATATCCTCCATAGGATTGCCCCATGCAGGGCTTTGCACCAAATAGCCACTCAGCAACTATTTGTTGAATGAATGCATAAATGAATGTTAAATAATCTGCCTCCAGATTTTCCTTTTGTTTCAAATTGTCTTCTCCATCTGACACATGTGAGTGCCTTCCGTGTCCCTTTCATGGGTATTTCAGATGCCCTCAACCACTTCTTGTGTTCTGGACAGCTTTTTCTAATCACTGTGGAAACAGACTGGGGGCCAAAAATAGAACCTCCTTGACAACTTCCCAGAGGACTTCCATCTCCGATTCCTGAGGTGGCAATACCAACTCTGTTAGAGTAGAATGGGAGTTTCATGACTGCCACAGTCTTGGTTGTTTTGCCACTGTCTGATGTTTAAAAGTGATAAAAGTTTTCCCTACATGGTGCTTAATACAAACTGCAATCACCCTTGGAAGGTGGGGTTTGGCACAGATAGAGGAAATGTCATCAAGTACATGAATATCCCAGTTTCTCTTAAGGATGTTTAAAGGTGCTCCGAAAAGAGACAGATTTTCTTTGTCTTTACCTCCCTCTCTTCCTCCCTCCTCCACTCCTGCCTCCTTTCTTGTTCTCTGTCTTTCTCTTTTTCCTTCTTTCCCTCTCTGGTTTATGGCAGGGTCAGTGACTCATCCATGTTTTCAAGCCAGCGCATACATGACAAGACAAGAATGTGTATAAGCACATGCTCCGCCATGCTGCTGAGCCCTTTGGATTAAACTGGGGAAAATCCACAGCCATTGCCACTGCTTCAATCTAGAATTATCACTAGTCCATGTACACTGGCACATAGGTTCCCAGCATTGTGCTGTGAGGAATTAGATAAGAGACTGGCTCCTTCTCCAGGGACACTATAAGACAGTAGGAAGATGGGACAGATACAGAGCTAAGGGAACATCTAAGTGTTAAGTGGTTGATAATAAAATCTACATAGACACTTAGTAGTTATAATTTCCATTGACAAAGTGTTTCCCCTGTGCCAGGCACCATGCTAAGGATGTCATCAATCCTAACTACAACCCACAAGTGCACAGGTATGGGGAGACGGTATGTCCAGCCTCTGCTACTAGCCACAGGACTTCTGAGCATTGATGATCCTCTCTTTGTTTCCATTTCCTCATCTATGAAATAAGAATCATCAGGGAGTGCTTGCTTCAGCAGCACATATACTAAAATTGGAACGATACGGAGGAGATTAGCATGGCCCCTGCACAAGGATGACACGCAAATTCGTGAAGTGTTCCATGTTTTTTCCTTGTATGTACCAGTGAATTTTTACATTTTTAACAAATTAAAAAATCAACTAATCTTTGAGATGCTGGCTTATTTTCACTCCAGTATATTAGCCTTTTCCCATATGTCTATAAATTCAAAGATTCAGTATTAAATTAAAATTCTTTTTTTATTCAGAAAAAAAAAAGAATCATCATGGAGAAACTTACCTTATAGAGTTGATATTAAATGAGAAAATGTAAGTATCGTGCTTGAAACAGTGCCTGATGTGGAGTCAATGGCCTTTGAATATTAGGTTTTATGACCCTGAAGTTCTGAGAGGTTAAATAACTTGCCAGCATTCACTCAATAAATTTATATCAGGATGAGAATTCAAACTCAAACCTGACTGATCCCAAGACCCGCAGATCTTAACCACTCCAGCCTAATGGTAGTTCAGAGAGCAGTAAATCATTATGGATTGGTGTGAAAAGGGGGAAGATTTACAGAGAATGTGAGAGCATCTGAAGGATGGAGAAGAAATTATTGTAAAACAAATAGAGACTCTTGGCTTTGATGGAGGAAGATCTCTTAAGTTAACAAAATGTCCCTCTTTCCAAATCCCACCTCTGGGTTTTCTTTCTTGCTAGCCAGACTCACCCTCCTTCCACTGAAGAAGACATAGCAGCTGAAATACCCACCACTAAAGATGCTCTGAAGGTCAAAAACGTTCCCTGCCCCTCCATGAATCTCTATAGTACCCTGGGTCTTGGTTTCTTTGACTCTATTTTACTTAAAAAAATTTTTTCCGATTATATGCATATATATTCATTGAAGTATAATTGATTTACAATATTGTGTTAGTTTCAGGTGTATATCATAGCGATTTTTTTTCAGATTTCTTTTGCTCTATTTTAGATTTTACTTGTTAATGTGCATGTGACTTTAAGAAAGAAAATTGACATGCTAGCACTTAATTATGCAAATATTTTATTTAAGTTAGAACAGTATTTATCAATGTGGAAGGAAGGGTGTACTACCTCTATTCTTCTTGGGATAACTGGGATCCTTTCAAAGTTAAGGGAATAGAGTGACTGTATGTACATGTCTATGTGTATCAATTTCTATATCTATATATCTGAATCTATATGTATATTGAAATATTATGGTAGTTTGGGAAGCACTCTTTAGCATCATGAGTTACAGGAGACTAGTTAGCAGGAGTTTAATCTTTGTAGTTCACCGAGTGTCTAATTATAGTTCACATTTCTAATCTTAGGCTCACCTACAATGATGGGCTCCCTCTCCTTTTCCTTCTCTATCCTCAAGTTCTGGAGTCTTTAACAGACTGTGTGGGAGAGGATGACTGGTAATACATAGAGGACTAGGGACATGGTGAAGGGGAGGCGAGGGAAGCAGGCATGAGCAAGGTCAAGGGACCATGGGAGAGAGAGTGCAGGCATGGGGCAGGCTATGGGTAGGCACTTGGTGCACCTGGAGCAGGGCAGATGACAGCCACTCCTGTGAGCTCAGGGGCGCCTAAATAGACTTGGGAAGCCACTCCCCAAAGCACGTTATTCCCTGGTTCTGCATGGAGAATGTTATTTGCATCTGAGACAGAGAAGCGACTAAACCTGTTTGGGATTCCCAGTCTGTGTTGGATACTTTTTTTGTTGTTCCCTCTCCAATTACCAGCCGTCAGCTGGATTCCACCAATAATGAAGCCTGGGTCATCAAGACCAACCTAAATGGACCCCTCTAACCCATTGACCATAAGGCCATGTGGCCCCTCCTGCTATGGCAAGGGGCGCAGGTCTAAGTGAAATGTGCACTATGTATTTCTCCCTCCTCACCAGCACAATCTTAGACCTCTAGAACATTTTCCTACCTTGCAAAATGGCCCTGAAGTACATTTGACAATCTTGTAGTGATTACATTTTATTTCTGATCTCTGTTATGCCTTTGTTCAAGGTTTCATCATCTCTCACCTGCACCACTGCAATAAATACCTTATTAATCTTTATGTCTTCCCCTCTACTTTGTAACTGATGCTAGAATTGTCTTTCTCAATCACACATCTACAATCGTCATTGTCACCGGCTTTTTTGGGTATGCTTTGACTTCTTTTTTCCCCCCAATGAAATGTAATATGGAATGTTACATAAAACATTGAAGCAGACCTGCCCTGTGGAAGTGGGTTTGGGTGCAGGCAGAGTCCTTGCACGCTCAGCCTGTCTCATCACGTCTTTTGCCCCCTTAACCTTGACCAGTCCCGGTCCTCTCAGTGGCATCCACAGGCTCCTTTAGAACACATTTGGAGCACAAGCATCCTAAAGCATATGGCCCAGCTTCTCCAGCTTCCTCCTGAGTTCTCCTTCTGTGTAGCTTCAACTCCAGAGCACTTACCATGCTCTCCACCTTTGCACAGGCTGCCTCTTCTGTCTGGAATGCTCTCCTCCTCTTCTCTATCCAATGATCTCCTCTGATGCTTTGAGAAGGAGCACAGATGTCACCTCCTCTTAGAACCATCCGCAACATCCCTGGGGAGAGTTGGTCACCCTCTGTGCCCGTGGCTCTCCCTGCCCATCTCTAATTTACCATTTGCTACATTGTTTTACAAAGTTTTTTATTTTTTTATTTTTTTTGGCTGCATTGGGTCTTCGTTGCTGCGCATGGGCTTTCTCTAGTTGCGGCTAGCAGGGCTACTCTCTTCATTGCGGTGCATGGGCTTCTCATTGCGGTGGCTTCTCTCGCTGCGGAGCACAGGCTCTAGGCGTGTGGGCTTCAGTAGTTGTGGCGCTCGGGTTCATGTTGCTCCGCATCATGTGGGATCTTCCCGACCAGGGATCAAACCTGTGTCCCCTGCACTGGCAGGCGGATCCTTAACCACTGCGCCACCAGGGAAGTCCTTACAGTTTTTAATTTGCATCTGTATCATCCCTCACTCAGCTATCGGAAAGGCCGTGTCTTATAGTGTATGTTCCCTCATGTCTGTTCCTGTCTCCTAGGCCAGTGCTTGTCCTTGGCAGGTTGTAAATGATCATCATTGATTAACTGGGAAAAATTAGTGCACTGAGCCCAAGTCAGAATCAAAGAGTATCTTGAGTCACTGATAGTTTAGCAAATTTGGTGAAAATCAGTGAACGTTTTCTTCATTCTTTTTGGAGTAAACTAACATTGTGGTTTTGTCCTTTAAACTACATTGAGACAAAATGGACTTTTTTAGGGTATATTTTCAGTCAAGATGTCCTGAGTCAAATGAAACGGAAGAAAATGGTTCCCTAGCCTTTCTGGGAAATGATCCTACTTCTCCTTCAAGGTTCAACTCATACATTATCTTCTCCCTGGGGCTTTTGTTGGCGTCTCATTCCCATGTTTGTCTCTTTTATTTAACTCTTCTAATGACGATTGGCTCTACTGTAGAATCCATTCTTTAATTCCTTACCCTGGACTCAATCAGTATTTTGAGTTGAAATATGTTGATCCAGGGTAGCAAAAGCTGGGTCTTGTGGTTTTTTTCACTCCGTCTTCTCTGTTAAGCAACAAAGGACTTGAATCTCCGAGGACTTTTTTTTCAGCCTCAGCCAAAAAAAAAAAAAAAAAAAATTCAGAGGAAGAAGGCTTGCTGGAACATGTGCCATTTGTTAATTTGAGCACGTGGGTCTTCCTTAGAAGTCTTGCAGGAAGGTAAAGATTACTATCCAAAAAAAGGAAGATTACTTAGCATTTCCCACATTTCAAGGATGTAGCAGAATTTAATGAAGGGCAAAAGATGTCTTTGTTGGGAGAGTCCAATAATGGACATCATTAAGTGTGCAAAAGAAAGCACCAGGTGAGATGAGCCAGGTGGTCTGTAACAAGAATGCTCAGTTTTCTCTGCAGAGTACTGGGAGCTGGAAGAGAAGGAGAGTTGGGTAATGGGAATCTTGATAGGGATGGTGTGCCCCAGCGATTTGGGGGCAGGCCGAGCCCCAAGACAAGAAAGTGCTGGTAAAAAGTTTCCCCTGGGGGGATGGCTGAGGCACTGCAAGTACACTATCCTCTTGCATTCGATATTCAGTTGTTTATTCCCACGAGATGCTAGTCCCTCTTCATTCTTTCCAGACAATCAGATAATCTGTTGAGCACAATGGCTTTTATGTTGGTGGTGTATTTTGGAAGAAATGAAGACAAAGGTGGTTGCACATAACATGGGAAGAGGAGAGTAGTCACAGGAGAAGGACAAGTGAGCAGGGATCAAGAATTCAGACGGGGCTTCCCTGGTGGCACAGTGGTTAAGAATCTGCCTGCCCTATCAGGGGACACGGGTCCGATCCCTGGTCCGGGAAGATCCCACATGCCGCGGAGCAACTAAGCCCGTGCACCACAACTACTGAAGGCGTGTGCCACAACTACTGAGCCTGTGCTCTAGAGCCCGCGAGCCACAACTACTGAAGGCCGTGTGCTGCAGCTACTGAAGCCTGAGCACCCAGAGCCCGTGCTCTGCAACAGGAGAAGCCACCGCAATGAGAAGCCTGCACACCACAATGAAGAGTAGTCCCCGCTCACTGCAATTAGAGAAAGCCCACACGCAGCAACGAAGACCCAACTCAGCCAAAAATATATAAATAAAATAAATTAAAAAAAAAAAGAATTCAGAAGAAGCAGGAAGTCTGGGCAAGAGGTAACTAGGATGTCAACAGACCTCTGGGGGATAACATGGAATCTTGAGGAGTGTGCTGTACATCTCCCAGTTCATGGATTGGAGACTCCAACCTTTTAATTTGGTTATTAAAGGAAAGGGCTCCTCTTTCCTTTTGCGCTACAAAAGGAATGTATAGCAGAAGAGTGTGGGTGACTTCTTACTAGCAGGAGATGCTTCTCCCCACTAGTAGGGCTATTTTAGGACCTCTCTAAGACCCAGGCATCTTGATTTTAGAGGGCTCCTGTCACATTTGTCACATTAAATACAACACAGTATTTTGTTGTATAAATGTGAAATCATCTTTGTAAACTTGCTTTTGATATTATTATATATTCTTGATATAATTATTAATTTCCATTTTAGAGTGTTTTATTTTGGACCCAACACATTTTTTAAGAGCAGATTTTAAACATTTTCCTGTACCTCTGCAAGGCTTGTGAGCCTTTAGCCCTGTGCTTAATATAGCTAATAGATAAAATGTTCATACATGAAAGTAAGCTCTTTCTTGAAGACGTAAAGCCAATTCCCAAAGAAACATTATCAGCTTCCCCTGACAAACACAGATATTTAACTCACACGCACAAACGACTTAGACCCTGATTTTCCAAATTGGATTTCAGTAGGTTAATTAAAACAGCATAGAAATAATTTTTAGTGTAGGTCTTTATCTATAAGCCTTTTGGTTATCAATTAGGGTCTTGTTTCTAATTAAAAAATAAAACAAAACAATGCACACAGTAATTAATACATGAAAACCTTCAAAGTAAACCTCAAGGCCTGATAAGAACTCTAATTTTTTTTAAAGCATTTTCGTGTCAAGAGACTATTCAAAGCACAGGTTTTATAGATATTTTCCTTTTAAAGAGAGTTCTCTTAGCTAATCGGATGCCGGGTGGTGTTGCCTTTAATTTTATCTGGCCAAGCTTCCCTCCATCTGTTTTCCCATAATGCTCTCATTCTCTCCTCCAGATGTTTGGCACAGCGTCTCAACTTGATGTGTATTTCTTTTCGTTCTCCTTCACCTCACATGAACCTTCCAAATCATAATTCTTTAGAAATAGACACAAGGAGTTTTATTTCAAATCACCATTTTTACTTAAGGAGTCCCATCTCCAAGGTCAGTGGACGTCAAAACAATTTCTCATTGTAGAATTTCTTGGCTGTGTATATTTTTTAAAAAGGAAAAAAAAGAAAAAGAGAAAGAAAGGGAAGGAAACAGAAACACAAGATTATTAAGCAATATCCTCATGTTCACATAAGCCAGGGACTCAGGAATAAGAATTAAACATCAAGAATTCTGCTTTTGATTCTTTTTTAACATTTGATTTACTGAAAACTGAAGCTGTTCTATCAGTCACTCTGCAGCTTCAACTTTGATCAATGCCTCTATTCAATAGGGGGTCAAATACCTGAAGGGAAATAAAAGAATTCTCTGGAACATATGGCAGGGAAAGGATCATTTGTGTGTGCTTGCTGAAAAGACAAATGATTCTCGTTCCCTGCTCTCTCACTGTGGCCGTGTTCTCTGCCGTTCAGCTGATCATAGACAATCTTGGGCTCCAGCTAATCTGCTGCTTTTCAAAGCAAACTAAATGGAAATAAAGGTTTAAATATCTGGAAACGAAATCATGATTTAAGAAAGAAAATGTCTAGCAGTATGAAAAAATTTTCCTGACAAAGTGTACAGCATGTTAGGAAAATTCTTTTCTGAGACCACCTGCTGATATTCTATTTTATAACTGGAGAGAATACAGCCTTATGGCCAAAACTTAGATAGAACTATAGCTTTTTGAAGAGAAAGAAAAAAAATACCCTAACCCTCATTAAGAAAGTAAGTGGTTTTCGTGGAGCAAACATAGCTACAAAAGAGAAAAGCTCTCCTTCCTGCCATTTGAAAAACAGTTTCTCCTTAATGTCTCATGTTTACCCTTTGTTCTCCCACCTTTACTGCCAAGATCTGGGTCGGCGATATCAGCTTATGCTGCACCTGGGCCATGGCCTGAGCTCATAACTCCCTGCTTCTAGGCTCACCCCAATCTCATCCATCCATCCTACTGGAACTCCTTCCAGGGAGAACCCTGCATTTGTTTAGGAGAGATATCTCACAAGGTATTGGGGAAGAAGACAAACACCAGGGACCCACCCAAGGGCATGGGTGGAACTTCCATGAGAAAGACAAATAAGAGCAGCTTCTTGCCTGTGTCAGAAAGAAAGGGACTAGAAAACAAAAACCTGGGAATGGGAAACAGAAGGAACGGGCCCAGGTGATGGCAGAAGGAAGAAATCTCTCTCCTTGACATAATCTTTCCCCTTGACCCCCCATTCATCTTTAGAAAGAAGTTACCAAGCTCATACAATACTTGAAGGTGGTGGATTTTTGTGGAAACCTAGGATGGAGCTGTGTATCCCATCTACATGGATATGTATGGCACAGGGGCATGGAGATGTTAGGAAGTAAACATAAGAAAGCCTGGACAATGTGGGGAGGGCTTTTTAACAGTCTCAGGTTGTGGCACTGGGCTTCTCAAAGCTCTCAGGGCGTGGGTAAGCTGGCTGAGTTTTAGGTTAGACCGTGAATGGTTCACATGACCTGCAGAGTTGACTTTGCACTTGGCAGCCTGACATTCCAGTCCTGGATGATCTTACCTCGACTGACTGCATTCCAGCCTCCTTTTCTCAGATCTACTTTCAATTTAGCCCAACTGTGCTGGTCATCTTTCCATGAACGTGAATATTAAATTCCAGTAGTACCATCAGTTACTGCCTGAGTGATGGCGGGGATATTATTTATCATTTCAGAATTTCACTCTATTTATCTGGAAGTTATCTGGAAATAATCTCATAAGGTTTTCCAGGAATTAAATGGGATAATGCGTTAAAAAAAAATCTGTAATCTGCTTCTCACACTGTAGACACTCAATGAGTTTCATCTCCAACCCCTTTTATCTCTTGTGAATTTTTGCTTCTACTGGTCCTTTTACCTGATTTGCTCTCCCCTGCCAAGTTCGAAGTCTACCTACTTTGAAATACTACCATACTTTATCACATCTGGCCTAACATTCTAGTTATTAATGCCTCTCTCGTCTCCTCTTGTAGATTGTAAACATCCCAAGAACATGTATCTTTATATCCCTTGTAGCATCTAAAGAGTTTGCAAATAGTGTATGCTCCGTATTTATTGAATAAATTCTCTATTATTTTTTACCAAAACGCTCTACATGCTTTTCAATCATAAACATTTAAATTTATTCCATTAAAGTCTCAAAAATCAGGTGGAATTTCTCTACTAAATATTTCTCAGTTTCCAAGGATCACATCTTAAACAGCAAGACATATTCCCTTGAAGATGTCTATCACTGCCTAGGTCATCACCAGTACAATGTTTGGACACAAATCAAGTCAATAACATGAGATTGAGTAGAACTTATTTCAAGCTTCACCCTAATGAAGGAAGGAAGGAAAATAAAAATCATTTGGAAAAGAGCAGCCAAACACTGGACAGTCTGCTAATGTAAAAAAATGAGATGTTTCTTTTCACCATCCCTAAATTATTGAGATGGCAGGTGTGCCTGTTTGATGTTGTTGCTTCTGTTTTCAGTGGAGGAGTAAACTTTGCCTGTAGCCAGTTAATCATCTGAGCCTTTTGGAAAACTTAACTGAGAGGCCATTACTTGCTTTGCTTCCTTCTTCCTCCGCATCTCCACAGCGTATCAGCAATCACAGTGACGCATCACTCTGCTGGTAATTCATACGGTATATTCTGAACCACAGATCATGGCTGTTTTAGACCTGCCAGATGTTCCTGGTCTCTTGCTGCAATTAAGTTCCAACATAGCCCAATTTGAAAGAGATGGAGAAACCACAGTTCTAATTAAGAATATTCATGAGTTAGTATCTTGGAAAACCAGAAATCACATAATGTCCCAGAGTGGACAAGATCCTTTCCTTTGAGAAGAGAGGAAAAAAATGCAATTTAAAATAAGTCACCAGATATGCTCTATGGGAAGCTCTGAAGTGAAACATGAGGTGTGGGATTGAATGAACTATTAAACCCTCAGCCAAACCTGCTTTAATAAGAATTTAAAGGGCTAGGTCAGGGCTCCAAATGCTGGCCATACATTATCATCTAAAAGGCTTAAAAAAGAAATTCACCCTTGCCTGGGTCCATCACAGCACTAGTCTAGATCAAGAAAAAGAAACAGTGTTGTGGTTGGCATCCTCACGTCCACACAGGAGTCACCTCTAGACAGTTGCTATGGTAACCACAAATGTGTTCTTCTTCGACATTTAAAATGAGAACTCAAAGCATCCTCAGCTGGACTTGGAACAGGGGTCATGTGTAGCACGTTCAAAGTAGGCTTAGCCAACCAAATTAGGCGATGCTGAGGCTTTCCACTGTACCTACGATAAGTTATCAGATGTTCCTGATAGCATCTTCAGAAGAAATATAGAAAATGTTCTTCATTATAATACTCACCTGAAGTGGTAGGGTTCACACTTTGTGAGCCATTTACTGTTGAGTCCATTGTGATCCCTGGAGTTAGAACCCTTGAAAAGCTGTGCAACACAGTATAGCGTGTTAAAGGATCAGGATTCAGTTTCTCTCATTAACTAGCTGTGAGACTTGGGCAAATCACTGAAACTTTCTGGGTAACAATTTCCTTATCTAATGAAGAAAAAGTTTCAAGACGCCATTTTAGGGTTAAAAGGGGACTTAGAGGCAATGTGTTCCCTCCTACCATGGACATCTGTTGTTTTGGACTTCTAAACTCCATTTCCCCTTTATTGTGTAGCTGACTCTTGGCTTTCCTTTGGAAATCAATCTTCCTTCACTCTTGGGCTATATATGTACTGACTCCACCTCTGGCTCCAGGGCAGGGCATTTTAACTAGGTCTAGCCAATTGGAACACTGCATTCCCTATTCACACAGTGAGTGGTTTAGGGATGCAACTCAAGTCAATCAAATTCAATGAAATTCAATTCTGGGAATTTTTCTGGAACTGCAGTGAAGGAAAAACTTTTTTCTCTTGGGCTTTAAGTTTTAGGAAGTAAACCTGGAGCTGCGAGGAGAAATCTTGTCATCACAGAGGGAGAACATGCCTGAGGATGAAGCCAACACAATACAAATCAGAGCTAATAGATGGAGAGCTATAGTGCCCTGGTGACATAATTTAAAGCTCCCAGATCCAGCTATGCCTGAAGCTGGTATACCCTTTTCAATTATCTAAATCATAAAGCCTCCCCTCTTGTAAATTAAGCCAGTTTGAATTAGATTTCTTTTACTGGCATCCAAAAGAGTTCTGATTAATACCAACCGCTCATTTTATAGGCTTTGGAAACTGACACCAAGGGTGGTGACTTGTCCAAACCTAGATAAAGTCAGAGGCAGAACTAGAGCCAGCTTCTGAGCTTACCAGTTCAAAGACTTTCAAAATACATCTAAACCTTGAATTAAAAAAAAAATAAGTTACTGACTTCTTTGAAATTTCCATTTAACTATTTCCTCTGTACCAATAACATCACTTTTCTTGTAATTCTTGAGAGATTTATTTTCTTGCAGCCCTTTGCTTTTGCTCTAAATTCACTTATTTTGTAACTAATGTGACCTACTTGCCAAGTTAATGAGAAACAAACATAGCAACATTATATCACTTAAATTAATATTTTGGTGTAGTGTAGAAAAAAAACAATAAGTTGTCTAAGTTTCTTATTTTTCGACAGATTTATTTTTCAAATCTATTTTTCAATAGATTTTTCAATACACTGTAGCATCAAGACCTCAACTTCCAAGAGTTTCTTGGCGGTCCTGTGGTTAGGACTCAGCACTTTCACTGCCATGGGCCCAAATTCAATCTCTGGTCAGAGAACTAAGATCCCATAAGCCAGAAAAAAAAAAAAAAAGAACTCAATTTCTGATCAGAGGCAGAAGAGATGGATATCTTAAAAAGGAAGAGTGAGGAATTAGAGCTTAATATTTAGCTAAAAATCGAGCTCCATCAACTGTCTTTTTTTCAGTCTGTAGCTAGTGAATTAAAGGCCAAATAATTAAATGTTTTGCTAAATCTGTCAATCCAGTTTAAGATCGCCATTCTCCATAAACTGTGTATTCCCATCACCCACTATCCATCTCTCTGTTGTAGCACTAGAATACCTACGTATTTGTCTCCACCATTGCACCTTGAGCCTCTGTATGTCAGGGATCTTGTTTTAAACATTTCCAAGTCTCATGAACACTCAATCACTATGTACTCTCTATGTTCATGGAGTGGAAGTTAGGACACATGGCTGTTTCCAATTTATTACTTAGAGCATTGAATCAACACATTTCCTGTGACTATCTTCATGGTCTGGTATCAAGTTCATTTGTCTGTTATTAGTATGTGTGAGAAGAGTTTTTAATACATTCAAACTAATTTCAGGTTTTGAAAGTTTTTGCATGGACCATTTTTAATCAAGCAGAATCTCGTGGGATTTTAGACCCTGAAATGTCAGATCTAATTGTTATATTTTCTTTTTCATGTCTTCAATAATCATCCAGAAGTGATATTATGGACTGGCACTCAGGGGCTGTGTGAACTGTGAGAATCTACATTCTCAAATCTTCTCAAATCTTACTTGCTATTCTTCCCATTCGTCTCACATCATCGGGGGGCATAGTAAAACGAACCTTTTTCGTTTTACTCACCTTGAGGTACTGAAACCAACCAGAGAGACTAGACTAAGGAGCATTATGGAGTTTCATGTTGTCCCAGATGCATGAAAATTTATCAAGTTCTACCCCATTCAGAATAGAGAGGTTGGGAATACCTTTTAATCTGGGGGGGGGTGATATTAAATTTATCAGTACGTAACTGTTTATCTTTTAAACTACGGAAAGAAATCAGAGCAAAGTTTATTTAAAAAAATAAGAGAACACATCCAAACAGCTTTTACCAGAGACTTCACTTTTCTTTTTCCATTTAAAAGTGAAACATTATTTTAAAATTTGCATATTAATGTCAAAGGAGAGAGAGGCCAGCTCTCCATATAAGATCTCATTCATTCCTCACAACACCCTTAATAGAGTAAATATTATTAATCCACATTTTATCAATGAAAGACCATCTTTAGGGAGGTTAAGTCAGTGGTCTGTGGTCATGAAGGCAGTGAGCAGCTGAACTGGATTGGAGGTAAGGTGTGCTTACCTCACAGTTTCTGTCCTGACCACTCTACTGCATGGCTTCTCAAAACATGGTCTCGGCAACTTGATAGGACCGTTATGTATTACATGCCGGCAGTTACGCTACATGTTTACATTGTTATCTCTATTAATGTTCTAACTACTCTGTGACTGGGATATTATTATCTGCACTTTGGAGATCAGGGAACTGGCCTGGGTAACTTTCCCAAGGTCACAGAGCTCACATGGCAGAGTCATGCTCTTAGACACCATTCATTCCTTCAGCTCACGTTTATTAAACATGGCCTCAGTGCTGGGCCAGGGTGAGAAGGAAATACATATTTTCTGTTCTCAGCTACTTTAAATATTAGTAAAATATTTTTTGAATGAAGGTGTTGGCTCATGCAAAAACTAAAGAACAGACATCATCAAAGCATTAGTGTTTCTGACATTTGACTTTAGGCTCTCCAAGGGGCCCTCCAGTGCCTCCCTAGAACACTCTTTGAGAATGACTGCCCTGAGTTTAATCCATCTGCTCTGGAGTCTAGGAAGAGCCTGTGCTTTCACCCTGGGGCTGAAAGAAAACACTGGCTTCCTTTCCAGTCTCCTTTGTCCCCACCCTCACCAGTTCTCTCCTGCAGGGGAGAGGCTTGACCCTCTGATGCCCACCACCCACATGTCCCCAGACCCCCATTCTGATTGTCTCCTTTCTTCTGCTGCCAGGCACCTCCAGGGAGACACTTATCCCAGCTGCTTCCATTTCCACACCACCCAATTCGTCCTTAATTCCCTCAACGTACCATTATCCTCACCCCAAACCCTGTAAGTTCAAAGTCACCAATGACCCCCAGTCACTAGTCTAATTATCCTTTCTTAGTCACCTCCACCAAATCCTGATTACAGGATCGAGTCCAGATCCGACTTCCCTTGTTCTCCACCATCTTTGGGCTTGGACCAAAATTCTCCTTTTCTCTCTGGTGACTCTGACGTAAGCAGCTTTGTTTCAGCAAAACTGGTTGACTCCATGTTTCCTGAAGGCATTTTACACATTTTTGTGTTAGGCAGACATAGCAGTTTTCTTATGAGGCAGATGAAGTATGGCTTAGAGTACCAGCATAATAAAGGCCCAAAGGACAGAGAAAAGTGAAGCTTCAATTAAACTATCCACAATTTTTCTATTAGAAAGTCCAGAAAGAAGCTGTCTTGATCTCAGCACCTATGAATGATCTGCGCTTTAGAGGTCAAGGTGTGTGAGTATGTTTTCACTATGTAAGGGATGAGTTAGAGGGTGTACTTTTCAGTATATAGTGCTTGAATCCCTTGAATGCCCCTAATGAGATCTAAGACTTTGGGAAGGTTTTCTAACACACTGAGACTCAACTACCCCATCTATAAAATGGAGGTGATTATGGTCCCTGCTTGATAGTATTGTTTGGAGAACTAAGGAAATAATGCACACAAAATGCTTAGCATAGATGTGTTTGGTAAATGCTAGTTACTATAGTTGCTGCTGTGGCAGCTGCTCATATGTGTGCCTACTGTCCTACCAAACGTATGTCTCCTGTGGCTTTCTGTTGTTTTAAGCCACCACCTTGCTGGCTTAAAACAACAGAAATGTATTCTCCCACAGTTCTGGAGACCAGAAGTCTGAAGCCAAGCTGAGTCTCCAGAAGAGAAGCTGCTCCACGCCTCTTCCAGCCTCTGATGACTGTTGGAATTTCTTGGTGTTCATTGGCTTGTGACCACATCCCTTAAATCTCCGCCTCTGTCTTCACATTGCCTTGTTTTCTGTCGAGGTGAGTCAGAGCTCTATCGCTCTCTTAGAAGGACACCTGTGATGACATTTACGGTCCACCCAGTGAATTCAGCCATCTACTCATTTCTAGATCCTTTACCGTAATCACATCTGCAAAGACCCTTTTTCTAAATAAAGTGACAGTCAACAGGTTCCAAGGCGTAGGATTTGGACATGTCTTTGGGAGCCGCTATCAGCCTATCGCACCAAATTAGAGGTTTCTTGAAAGGAGTAATCTGTTTCCTGCATCTCTGTACTGCCCACAACATCTAGAACTGTGAATAGAGGGTGATGGGCTCATGGGGGTTCATAAGTTATTAATAAGTAAGTAAATAAGTAAATTACCAAAAAGGTTCATGCTTGGACCAGTGATGAGAGTGTGTGTGCCTTAGGTCCAATTAGAAAAAAATCAAAACAGAGCAGGTATTCAGGTAACATCCATTGAATGAAAAGCCTAATATTAAAGATTTTATAACTAGTCAGTAGTTTGATAAACCTATTAAATTATTAGAAAAATTTAATTTTCAATTTAAAAAATTCTAATGTGTACAAAGCTACGTCTGTGCAGTCCAATCCCATCCTGAGTGGTTTCACACTCAAAGAACGAGAGCCCACGAAGGGATTCCAGTGTTTACCCACGCTTCTCGCAGACATTCTAAAAAAAAATTGTATTGGAGTGTAGTTGATTTACAATCTTGTGTTAGTTTCAGGTGTACAGCAAAGTGAATCTGTTATACATAAATCCAGCCTTTTTTAGACTCTTTTCCCATATAGACCATTACAGAGTATTGTTCTCTCAAACATTTAAAGGTCCAAGCACAAGAGGACAGCAACTCATTAAATCCCCTATTCTAATCTCTCATCTATGCTGCAAGCTTCTGAAACAATGGAGCCTCTCATTTTACTGACCCCAAATAACACTTCCATGCATGATGTCTCACTGCGTTGGCCCTTTCCACAGTAAAATATGCCACCGTCCTCTGCTAATCTTATCTCCCTCTCAGCCAGGAGGCTGGGGTAGGGAGGTGGGGGATGTGACCACTCTTTTAGGACACAGATGGAGGGGGCACCTCAGAGGACTTGGAATTGATAGCCACTGTTGGGCTGAACCAGCTGGCTTTTACTTCTTGCCTCTTTAGAGTGTTCACCAATCGCAGAAATATATTAGCTCTCCCTTGGTGATATATACAGTATCTAGAAATCAGATGTTTGGCAAATAGCCCACCTGGGTCCAGTCAAAATAAGATGAATAATTCTTCAACTAGTGTGAGATTAAAAAGACAGAGTCTGTTGGTGTATACAAAGCCATTTTCTTTCTTAAACTCTTAGAAATCATAAAACGTGCCCCACAGTAGACACTGCACTTTTCATTGCCAAGGAGAAAACTCAAAATAAAGGCCCACTACTGAATGGATGGCTCCATCAGAGGAGAGCCGTGGCACATTAAATTCAATGAACCACTCAAGCTCCTGATTGCATATATTATGGGAACTCTATAGGCTATAAGTTAAAAGATTAGTCCAGGAAGAAACAATATACTACTGTATTGGCTCTCTTGCTGGCAGTCTCAGCTTCAGGCACAAGACGATGCTACCTGATAGTTGCCATGGTAACCATGCAAGTGTTCGGCTGGAGCATTTTCAAAAATAGAGCATCATACACGAGTTTGCTGTTTAAAGAGAAAGAGGATGGGCAGCAGCTTGGAAAATGGGAGTCTGCCAGTATAAATTCTGCAATGTCAGGCTCATGAGTCTTCTGATTTTTGTGATGCTGGTTGAAGTTGCCATGGCACGCCTGTTTATGGGTGTCCAAAATTTGTGGTATCCTGGGTGACTTTCAGGTGAAACAATAGGGTAAGAGGTGCATCTGTGATGCCGTGGAGGTTGGAGAGATCTTTCTGTCCTGTGGAGACTTGGGCTTGCAATCTTCCCCCAACCGTAGCTCTCTAGTGTCTTGCTGAATCCGCCAGGTCCTATATTCACAATGGTTATATACCCACTGGGCTTAATGCAACTCTGCTAACTCTGCCTCCGTGCCCTGCACACTAATTCTTTGCTGTTTATAGCTTTTGAAAGATTGAGGGATTCGTTCAGTGGTCCTTTCGACCTCTCCGAACGTCGCCCTACAAAATGAGGCTCCTGCCTTACTTCTGTCTGCAGCTGCCTGCTCCACAAACACTGTTCCCTCCCTGGCATTCCCTTCTCTTTACCACCTGCGCCCCTCATTTGCAGCCTGGCTGCTTTATTTTCGAGTTGTCAGCTTCCTGGACGGAGGTTGCAAGTGAGCAACAGATCTAACCTTTTTTGGGAACTACATAATGGTTGCAAAACTAAACCAACATTCAATCAGGGTATTTCACATAACATTCCAGATTCTGGCAACTCTTCACCCACACTCTTGTTACAGCAGCAATTGGCTAGAGCTGTGGAGTAACTGTCCTCTTTAGATCAAGTTCATGTTCCGTCAGTTGCGGCTGCATTACCACAATTACTCACCTGCCTGGCTCCTGCAACATCTGGAAGGACTCCTGTCCTTGAAGATGGGGGCAGCATCACATCCTGTCCCTCCCTCCATGTTCCCCCTGTATTTGTTTTTCCCCGGGCCCTCATTTCTTCACTTGATAGGTTCACGATATAGATTTATTAATGAAAATCAAAGGTAATATCATCTATCTGATGAATACTTATTGCTTACTCAGGCTCTCCTCCTCAGATCAAGTGAATCTGAGTTGCTTGCATGCCTGGTGATATACGTGGCCTCATAACAAGAAAACTCTCCCGATGGGATGGGAAGGAGTTTCTGGTAGTGAGAGCGTCACCAGAGGTGTGGCCCCAGCTTGGGTATCCTTCTTTAAACGGATTGAAGGGAAGGCTTGGCAAACCTGGGGGCCTATGCCATGGCAGCCTCTGCAGGCTCCTCGAGGGAACAATCCTTCTGGTCTTCCACGCATCGTCAATGCATCCATCCACTCATTCATTCAGTCAGCCAACCATTCCATCAGGGTTTACTGGGAACATTTCACAACTAGGCATCATGGAGAGTGATAATAGGGAAGGAAACCGTCCATGTCTCTGTTCTCAGAGACGTTTACTAGTCTAGTGGACACTTTTTAAATTCAACGGATAAAAGCAGCTGCTAAGCAAACTTCATGACCAGTTTCAGAGAGATCGAACCGTGCCAGAGACAAGTTAAGAAATGGAGAAGAAGTAAAAGGAAGGGGAAAGAGAGTGCAAGGAGGAGAGATGTAAATGCCCCAAATATAGATGGAAGCTATTTAATTTCTCAACCCACAAAGAAATAAAATTAAAACAGTAATGATCTATCTTTATAACTACTCAACTTGGCAAAGATTATTTAAAAAGAATCATAATGCCCATTATGGAGAAGGTGTGAGGAAATGAGCACTCTTGTTTTTTTGTTTGTTTTTTTAATGGAAAAGTAAGTGGGCACAGTTTTTTAAGAGGGCAATTGGCAATAAATGTGAAAATTCATTAACATTTTTTGATTTAGTCATGAAATTTCTAAGGCTTATTCTCAGGAAATAACTGAGAGTGTCCACAAAAACTTAGCTAAAAAGATTTTTGTAAACCTCCTACATTGTTGGTGGGAATGTAAATTGGTGTAGCCACTATGGAAAACAGTATGGAGGTTCTTCAAAAACCTAAAAATAGAGTTGCCATGTGATCCAGCAATCCCACTCCTGGGCATATATCCAGACAAAACTATAATTCAAATAAATACATGCACCCTATGTTCATAGGAGCACTATTCACGATAGTGAAGACATGGAAACAACCTAAATGTCCATTGACAGATGAATGGACAAAGAAGATGTGGTACAAATATACAATGGAATATTACTCAGCCATAAAAAAGAATGAAATAATGCAGCAACATGGATGGACCTAGAGATTATCATACTAAGTGAAGTAAGTCAGAAAGAGAAAGACAAATACCATAAGATATCACTTATATATGGAAGCTAAAACACAACATGAATATATCTATGAAACAAAAACAGACCTACAGACATAGAGAACAGACTTGTGGTTGACAAGGGGGAGGTGAGGTGGAGGTGGGAAGGATTGGGAGTTTGGGATTAGCAGATGCAAACTATTATATAGAGAGAATGGATAAACAACAGATCCTACTGTAGAGCACAGGGAACTATATTCAATATCTGTGATAAACCATAATGGAAAAGAATATGAAAAAGAATATATATCTATATATGTATAACTGAATCACTTCGCTGTACAGCAGAAATTAACACAATACTGTAAATCAACTATACTTCAATAAAAAAAGACGTTTGTGGAAGAGTTGTTAATAGTAATAACATGCCATACAACTAAATAATAAAAACTAAAGCAACTAACATGTGTTGGTTGTGTTCCTTCCACTAAGATACCACACAACCCCTGCAAGAGAGGCATGATGGCTGGCTGAGGAAGTGGCTTAGAGGTGAGTAACTTGTCCATGCTGACACAGCTCTAAGGGAACATCACTGGCAGAGGGCTGAGCCCTTTTAGTTATTGCACCATGTTTTTGTTGCTTTTGGTAGTGAAAAAAATGTCAGAGTCTCACTTTAGGGAACTGGCTTAAAAAATAATGTAGCAGCCATGCCACGGAATGTTAGTCAGCCATAAAAAATAACATCAATGAAGATACATCCGCTTGGAAAGATGTCTGAAATATGCTACTAAGCTGGTTATCAAAGAATGTTTATAGCATGGTCCCATGTGTGTAAGAGTCACTTTATAAGCACACGTAAGCGTAGAAATGTCCAGGTGCGTAGATACCAAGGTTTACTGATTAGCGACTATCTCTTGGTGATAAGATGATCATTTTGGTTTTTCTCCACCCATTCATTATTTTTCCTTATCTATATTTTTTAATTAAAAAATCAACCTGTACTGTTTAAGTAAAAATCTTTATATTTACTTTTAAAAAATATTGTAGCATATTGACTTGGCATTAGCATTCCAAGTCAGCGTATGACACACTGACTCTTGCTTCCCTGAATTGACATCGCTTCCCTCAGGGTGTTAATAAAAATCATCCTGGACTGAGAGCAGGCAGAGCTGGGTTCCCAGCCAAGCTCATCTACTGATGCGTCCAGGACGTGTCCCGAGGCAAGTCACCAGCTCTCCTGGCCATAGCATGACGATGGCTGGGCGAGCTGAACTCTGAGGCACCTGCCAGCTCTAACATGACATGTGCTTTCACTCATTCATTTTCTTCCTTGGAGACAGCCTGTAACCATATCCAGTCTACAGCAGAAAGATTCGAGAATGCAAAATCATTTTGGTCTCTAAAAAAGCGTGGATAAACACCTGCCTAACCCATTTTAAGAAATAATAATATGACGTTTATAAACCACTTTGCACAGTGCTTATGAATTCCCTCCCGGGAGACTTTGAGGTTGACTCCAGTTATTCTGGTTATGTACATGCCTGCATTTGGGTAGAGCATTTGCAACGGTGAAAAGGGAAAACACTTCCTCCTGAGACTGCCATGGATTCAGTGTTGCCTACTGTGTTGCTGGTGCAAAGTGTAAGCCCCCTTTCTCTGACACAGAATAGGACCCTCCCAAGTAAAGCGAGACTTCATTTCAGCCCCATCTTCCAACCTGTATGTGTGGGCAAATGCTGTTTCTGAAGGTAGCTGAGTTGGGCTGAAACTGTGTACCGAAGTTGCAGCTTTACCCCGTAAGGGCGGCTTAACGCAGCAGGACCCACTAGGAGGAGGATCTCTTTTCTCTGGGAATGAAGAATTTGAGTCAGTGCTTGATATCCTTTATTTCCTACCAAATAATTCTAAGGCCACTGAGCTTAGGTGGGTGTTTAAGGGTCCTTGAAGTCAGAAAACCCAAAATTTGCATCTTCTCTCTGCTTCCTGTTACTATGGAGTTTTGGGGGAAATTACTTAACCTGGTCTCAGAAATCTCATCTGTAAAACGTGGAAACCTGATGCCCACTTCTTTAGGGTTGTTGTGAAGACTAAACAAGAAAAATCTCTCAGGGGCCTGTTGGGTGCCTGACCAACAGCAGGTACTCGATAAATAGAGGCCATTAATATTGCTATGAATAAAATAAGGTGTTTAATTCCTTTCAGGTGGCATTCCCATATGCAGCATCAGAGGACGTGAAACAGGATAACAGAAGATGAGCTGGGGGAAAGAGATTAGAATACAAATTTGTTACAGTGAACATTGCGTACCTTGCCTGTAGCTTGTGATTGTGGAACATTGGGCAGAATAAACTGTGGTATCTACAGGATGCTTTTAGAAGACAACCTGAAAAGGGCAAAAGATAATATTATATTGCATGTTTTATGGATTCTTCTCTGTGATATTTCAACTTTTTTGGGTTTGTTTTAGCATTATTGTTTTTTTCAGCAGCCCACTCCTATTTGGAAACATCTTATCTGTTGAGTTGATCCTTAGTTTAATCTGCCCTGTTTCTTACTTAGTTGTTTATTTCTTTAGACTACTAGATTGGATTACTTAATTAAGTCATTCAGTTTGGTTCATTCTGGTTCAGGCTGAACCCTGACCATGCTCCAGACCCTATACTAGACTCTCGGTACAGATGCGTTTCCTGTCCTGAAGAAGTTGGCGCTCAAATATAGGGAGAAAATGTGTTAACTTCATTTGCAAAATTTTCCTTTCCTCCAGCCTAAGGAGGATCAACTGCTGAATTCTCCTTTGTTAAATAAGGTCAAAGTCTAATGAAACATTATAGGTGATATGGGAGAAGATGTCCCTGGTACAGTGAGCACCTCAAGTGAGAGAAGTCAATTCTAGGAAGGGGGGGGGGGCAGAGAAGACTTCAAAGGAAGAAAAATTGTGACAAAGGGCTAGAGTCATGTCATATTTGTATTTCTGTTCCTAATTCTCTGCTTCCTGCTCCCAGCACCTATTATAGTGTCTTAGACATGTTGCCCATTGGACTTAATTGAATTCTTTTTGGTTCACAGAGGTGTCTCTTCTTTCCTTTTTTAAAAATTTTTATTGGATTAGAGTTGATTTACAATGTTGTGTTAGCTTCTGCTGTGCAGCAAAGTGCATCAGTTACACATATACATGTCACCACTCCATTCTAGATTCTTTTCCCATATAGGTCACTACAGAGTATTGAGTAGAGTTCCCTGTGCTATGCAGTAGGTCCTTATTAGTTATCTATTTTATATATAGTAGTGTGTATATGTCAATTCCAATCTCCCAATTTATCCCTCCCTACCCTTTCCCCCCTCGTAACCATAAGGTTGTTTTTTACATCTGTGAGAGGTGTCTCTTCTTTCAGTGGGTGGTGACTTCTTTCTGAGAGGTCCAATAAGATAAGACCAGGAGCTGTGGCTTAAAGAGGACAACTTTTAAGAACTAACTTCTGAAAAATGAAATGGAAGTGAATTTAGAGTTAAAAAGCTTGCTGTGTAAACTTAAATGAGTGACATAAGCTCTTTGATTTTAAGTTTATGAATCTTTAAAGTAAAAGTAGTGACACCAATGCCACAATGCAATAAAGAGTACAAAATCAGTTGGCAAAGTGTATGGTATTTGGAAAACCACATTAAATTGTAGTTTCTTTCCATTGCTTCCAGAAGACAGTCCAGAATATTTTGACCAGTCTGCCTCTCCATCCCTCCACGTGGCTGAGCAGCAGAGGACAATCTATTTCAGATGTTGTCATTTAGAAATTCAGATACTTAAGTCTTGATTAAATGATCCCTTGGTCACAGTTCAATGTTAATACCTTTTAATGATTGTTGCTTTTATCAGCTGGGATTTGATTTTGGTTTTAATTTCAGGTCCCAATGACAGTTTTAAGGGTTGCTTTCAGCAAAATATACCACTTGATTATCTAAGGATTGGCACAGCTTTTATCCAAGTGTGATAAGTAGTCAGCTTAAGTCTAGAACAGAGAGTTATCTAAAGGCACAGAAGCTTTTAAATTTATATCAACAATTAATTCTCTGTAGCCATGTCAGACCTATTGGTGGATACGCCAGATTCAGGAGAAGAACAGTGAAGTGGTGACACAGCATTCTCCAGCAATGAGCTATGAGATGAGGAAAAGCACACCCTGAAGGTGAGAAGGGCAAAGACAGAAAAGCATGTGACGAAGTGGCTAATCCAGCCTTTCTCAGAATCGTAGGAGAAAACTCTTGCGTGTCTAAACTCACTTGGCTTCTTGGCGATGAGTCAGCTTAATAGGCTATATACACCTTGAAATTGTTTGGTCTGTGTTTAAAGTGGGAAACTGAAGTTTGACAAAGTCACTTGGAGTAGCCCGGATCTCATGCAAAGCAATTGGTGCGGAGCTCTTAGCACAGCAGATTTCTCCGGCCATTGAGAGTTTGATGTAGTAGAGGAATCTCTTTGTGATTCTTTCCCTTTCAAGCTCCAGATAAACTGCCCTTTCTGGGTCTTTAACTTGTTTCTCTGATTACTTTTTAAGCATCTCTCAGGAAATTTTTCCCTCAATTTGGTGCTCACTGTTCCAAGCCTTTTGCTTCTACCCGTCTCTCCTTGCTCCCTGTTTTTTTTTTTTAATGCACTGTGTTGGAGAAACCGCATCATATGGAGATCTCCTAAATTTACTGTTCTCCACTCTTCGCTCTTTCTTGGCTGTCTACTCAAATTTCTCCCTTATATTCTTGCAGTAATACTTCACATGTTCACTCTTTTCCTCTAGACGGTTGCCAAAACAGGCAGCTGCTCCCTTCTGAATATCGTGAAGACCCACTCTCTTATCTATCAAAAAGGGGGAAAAAAGCCTTTCTTTCCAAACCCCAAATCCCAGTTAACCGTAGAGGAAATGACTAGAGTCCCTAGACATCTGCTATTCGGTCAGCTGGTTTTTTCCCTCTTGGTTTTACTGCCCCGGCTTCTCTTGGCTGGGTCAGCCTAGGCTCAGGCAGCCACTAGCATCATTTCCATTGCCTCAGCTCCACTCTGCACTCGGGTGCCTTGTCGGAGCGGCTGCAGTGAGCACAGCTAAAAGTAGCACACTCTACACCCACGGCCAGAGCCTCCTTGTTGCCGGGGTCCCTGGGAGGACTGTTTTGGAGGGGGGGACCTATGGAGGAAGCCTTCTCTCCCTCCCTCCTTATTCTCCCTGGCTAATAAAATAGACATTTCCAGCCTGTCTGAGGTAAGAGGAAGAAGGTTTTTTTGTGTGTATTTTTTCCCCCTCTTCTGGCCCTTTCCCACAAAAGGAGGGGTGGTATGTATCTGTGCAGTGGGGTGGTGAGGGTCGGCTGCTCCATGGTCTGCTGTTGGGCGGAGTTAACGTGTGAAGGGTTGCATGCACTGGTGGCCTCATTTGCTTTGTCTCTGTTAGTAGGACATCTGCATTCAAAGGGAGTGAGGCAGGCCAGGATCTTCTACACAGCTGGAGGTGGGGAGGTGAATGTCTGCTCTGTAGGCCTGAGGTCTTGGGTGTGTGAGTAGGGGAGGGAGGACTATTTGGAAGCCTACATTGCCCTCAAGTCCAAGCTTTATTCTTTTTTTTTTTTTTTTTTGGCAGTACGCGGGCCTCTCACAGCTGTGACCTCTCCCGTTGCGGAGCACAGGCTCCGGACGCGCAGGCCCAGTGGCCATGGCTCACAGGCCCAGCTGCTCCGCGGCATGTGGGATCCTCCCGGACCGGGGCACGAACCCATGTCCCCTGCATGGGCAGGTGGACTCTCAACCACTGTGCCACCAGGGAAGCCCCAAGCTCTATTTTTTAATACAGTTTTACTAATCAGATTTTTTTAACCTTTGTATCAACAGATTGGTTTTAGGCTCAGAGGAGAGAGGGGGGAATGATTATCATCTCAAAGTGTTATAAGACCGGGTTGTCTGTTTCTTGTTATCTTCTCTGTGCCTTAGGTGGCATCTCTGGCAGTTAGCCATGTATCTTCTCTGGCTCCAGTTAGCACCAGGAAGACTGTCAAGGTTTCAGTTTCCACTGAATGATCCCCCACCTCGCCCCTTTTCCCCTGCAGCCTAGGGGTAGAAGCAGTTTCTTATTGTTATCAATCTCTGGCTTGTCTCAATGTCTTCCATCCAGTTGACTTCTTGGCCTTTTCTATCAACCGTATAGCAATTCTCTTTATTAAATAATCAGAGTGTTTTCTGCTTCCTGATTAGATCTGGTGATACATCAGTGAAGTCTGGGAAACCTAAAGTTTTAGCCAGCTATTGCCACAACAATGCTGTATAACAAGCTCCAAAACTCAAGAGCTTAACATAACAGATTTTCTTCTGACATTGATGGATATGCAGGTTGAATGTTACTTGGCTGAGTTAGCCTGAACTCCTGGCTTCCGGCTGAGTTCAGGTCTGTCCCATGTGTCTCTCCTCTTCCTAGGACCTGTGGCTACTCAGAGCATAGGATAAGAACCATGCATCTTATTCTGGGGTCAAGGTTGAAAGGGCAGCAGCTACCCTGGGGGCACGTTACTCTCATGGTAGATCACCAAAGCGCAGAAGCTCAACTATGCAAGTTCACTTGCAGCCTGGTCACATTCCCTAACATCTCACTGATTCAAGCAAGTCACATGTCAGAGTACAAAATCAGGAGCTAGACGAGTACGTTGTGCCCACCATAAAGCCAGGCAGGGATGTGGCTGTATGAGTGTATTACACGGGAGGAAACACTAATTAAATAAATCTACCACGTTTGGCTTAAATATTCACCACCTCTAAGAAAATTGAGCTATATCATCATTTATTGGGCCTGTACAAGGGGTGGCTAACTCACAGAACCTGTTGTACTTACAGTTGATGTTTCATTTTTTTCTGTGCTTTTGGACACTGATGTTGATTTGGAATTCAGAGTTACACTCCATTTTTTGCTAAAGACTTCCTTTTTTGTTTGTTTGTTTTTTAAAGGACTAGAGGAGTCATCTGTTCTCAACTTTAAACTCACTCTTCTACATGCTTCTTTCTCATGCTGAGACCCGGACTCTGCAGATCACATTTGTGCTTTGCCCGCTGAGTCCCTGCTTGGCTTTGCCAGTAGGGGGTGCTAGAGTGGACTGTAAGGCTAGAGCAGGAAGTATGGACTTTCTTTTTGCTGTTTGCTTCTTGTGGGTTTCCTTTCAGCTCCCCCTCCTGTGAGAGTTACCCAGCAAAGCTTTTCTACCTCAGCGCTAGCAGTTCATTCCAGTAGCTGCAGCTGAATCTAGTTTGTAGTGCTTCCAAGACTCCCAGCACTAGCTGAGTAGCACCCCAACCTCAGAAGAGCCCCTGCTCCAAGCACCTACGCTTTAATAATTCCAACCTCTTTCAATTTTAAAATAAAAATGTGTATACTTATGTGTATTTATTTATTTATTTTTGGCCGCGCTGTGTGGCATGTGGGATCTTAGTTTCCCCACCAGGGAACAAACCTGTGCCCCCTGCCTTGGAATTGGGGAATCTTAACCACTGGACCACCAGGGAAGTCCCTATTTATGTTTATTTTTAAACAAGAAGGAGTGATAGCTACTTCCTGCAGTTGTTACTTTATCTCACCTTTCTGATCTTTCTCTCAGTTAACAATTCTTTATATCTAATGTACAATTGTTAATAGTAAACTCCTTCTTTTAAAATAACTGTTGAGACTGCTGTCTTCTAACTGGACCCTACCGATAAGAGGAGATACTTTTTCTTAGACTTTACTTTTACCTAATATTATTAACCTCATTTTTAGGGAAAACACACATTGCCAGAAAGAAGAAGAAACATAGGAGGAAGAACAGTCCATGGTTGGGGCCAGGTTGGCAGAACTCAGCTGGGTTTTTATTGCAGTTTTCTAGAAATGCAGATTAGTTTCCATTAGAAATTCTAAAGACTTGTTAGATGGCCAAGGAGATGGGAAAGTCATGTGGGCTAGAGAGCAAAGAGGTAACAGCCTCCCCTCCAAAATAATAAAATAGCTTCTAATTTCTTCTCTGAGACCTCAAAATTATAAGGTAAGTAGATTTTTTACAAAGTGGGTTTATTATGATGATCAAGTTCTAAACATCTCTCTGTGCATACAATAGGTATATTCTAGATGGGTTGGAACATGGTCCATCTTATACTTTAGGGATTCTTATGGAGGCTTCATCATGTAGGAATGATCCATTATTAACTCAGTCTTTAGCCCTTCTTCCCTCCCCAGAGGTTGGAAGGTGGGGTTGAAAGTTCCAAGCTTCTAGTCATGATTGGTCTTTCTGGCGACGAGCTGCCATCCAGGAGCTTATTAAGAATTGCTCTATTAGAACAAAAGATGCTCCTAGCAGCCGGGAAATTTTTAGGGATTTAGGAGTCCTGTGTGAGATGCTCCTATCACCCCCAGTACTTGGGAAATTACTAAGACTTTAGGATCTCTGTGTTAGGAACCAGGGTCAAAGACCAAACATTAGCAAGAACCCTGGGCAGAGACAAATATATTCTTATTATTTCACACCCATTCTCACTCTAGACCTTTATGGTGTTGTTCCCTCGGTCTCAAATGATATTTTCACTCTTGACCTTAAATCCCTGCCTCCAGGCTAATTCCTGCTTGTCTTCCCTCACAGCTCTCCCTAGACTAGTTTAGGTGCCCCAATTCTGTCCTATTATACAGGCTTATTCTTATTTTTTAAAAACACTCATCACAAAATAGTGAAGTGACTACTTTTTTTTTTTTTACAAAAGTGACTACTTTTCACATCTACCTTCACCACTAAAATATAAACTCTAAGTGAGGGACATGTGTGTTTCTCACTCAGAGTTTATATTTTAGTGGTGAAGGTAGATGTGAACATATAAACTCTGAGTGAGGGACATGTGTGTTTTATTCTACTGTGTGTCTGGTACCTGTCAGCAGGCGTAGTAGGCATTCTGCAAATGTTTAGTGGCGGAACTAACAAAGAGCTAGGTTTATGGAGGTTGTGATGGTAGTTAATCACACGTAGATTTCCCACCTGCCTGTTATTCTTTGCATTCTGTGTATCTAAACCAGTGCTCTCAGGTGATTTTGATAGCATTTCCTAAAGGACCACACTTTGAAAAGAAAGGCTAGACATTTGAACAATGTACAAAAAGTGGAGCACTGCAGCTAAAGCCCTGAGTAGGGTAGAAGTGAAACGAGGCTTACATGGCCCCATTCTTCCAGACCTGCCTGCTTTTCTTCCCACCCTTTAGATTCCGGGCTCTTCATCTTCCCCTAACCAAAACCTTTCTCGGAAAGCATTCACACTCCTGGGCTAAATGATAGAAATGTTTAAATGACCATGTTACTTGTTAAATATTGCTAGCATTTTTTTTGTTTTAACAAGGAACATATCCTCTGTTTATTTTGAGTCAGAAGAACAGAACTCTAATTGTGTGATGCCAGGTTTAAGAAATAGTAGGGAAACAGGAGACCATAGTTGGAGGTGACCACAGACTTGACTCACTTAGGAAGTTCAGCATCAAGAATGGTGCCCAGCACAAGGTAGGTACACAGACGTGTTTGTTGAATGAATGAAGTCAGAACAGTATATCCCTCAGTGAAAAGGAAGAATATAAATTGCATGTGCACAGAAAATCTGTGCCATTGTGAACCTTCTGGAATTGTCTGGAAGACTCATTTGAGAAACTTTAAAAAAGCACATCCTACTGACAGAGTGCTTGCTCGCTCTCCGTGAAAAAAACTGAAAATAAAATGTTGTTAAAATAGATGTCACTCTGGCTGAAAATGTGCACATTGGGGCGAACCATCAACTATTGATCGAATGCTTAGAATTGAAAGTAGGGAGGATTATGAATTTCTGTGCGCAATTCCTTGCATTCTCCCACCATTATGAAAGATTCTGTCATTTCAAAATGTAGAGATTTATAGTCTCTGATTTGGGGGAACTTCTCTTGAATCTGTTGGTGCTTTCAAAAATGATTGGTCCGTAACACTAGGTGGAGGAAACGTGTATTGTGGAAGGTAAGAGCTGTCACAGGCTTTGTAGAGAATAGAGAGGACAACATGCCATGTTCTTGAGCATTCATTACTTCAGTGAGGACACTGCCATTCCTTATGCTTACCCTGATGAGCCACCGAGCAATGCTGATGGCTGGAGAGGCCCACACCCTGACTCCAGCACTCCATCAAGGTTAGGGATGCTCTACTTTGCTGCCTTTTTGGTGGTTTCATGCTTGCTCCACTCTTTTCCTGTCTTTTGTACATGCCTCTGTGTGACACTTAGTGATATCGCTGTTGCTGAGTTTGGGCATGCTTCCAAAGAGGCTCGGTTTTGCTCTTACTTTTCCATCCAATAAATTCATCTGTTAAGTATTGGGAGAGGAATTCTGGAAACTCCATCACTAGTTGGCAACTATCGCATTTCTTAAGAAAAGAAAAATCTTCAGTCTAGTTGGAACCATATTTCTTGTGCTGGAAATGGATTTGAGACAAAAATATATTGCACATTTGGGCATGGACCTTGATTTTTCAACATACATCTTTCATGTGGTAGGAACTGATGATGCACATTTTTCCCCCTTGGGATCTTCCTTTCCTTAAGGCACTGAATTGCCTGCTGAGATGTATAAAGCATCCATTGCCTGGAATGGATTTGCTAATTATCAAGGGCAACATTTATGTGCATACATTGAAAAGAAAGAGGAAATTAAAATTCTATTTTATTTAGGTATTTTATGTTTACAAAAAAGAAAAATAAATTATGGTAAAGTGACTTCCTTTGTCTAACTGACAATTTAGACATGAAAGACATTCATATATCCTGTGGAAGGAGGAAAGTCAAAGCTATCGTGTTTTTTGTTTTTTGTTTTTTGTTTTTTTTGACTGCATCAGGTCTTAGTTGCCCCGCGGCATGTGGGATCTTACTTCCCTGACCAGGGATGGAACCCGCGTCCCCTGCATTGGAAGGTGGATTCTTTACCACTGGACCACCAGGGAAGTCCCAAAGCTATCATTTTGATGTCTTTCTTGCAGATATTCCACACCAATAGTTCTTAAGCTCTGCCACCCATGAGTCCCCGAGAAAGCACCACAGTTAGCCTTTGTACTGTCCGTGCCTCTATCCATTGCCTTGACATTCCTCTATCCAACCACAGCCCCGTTCATCTTGTAGGTTACCACCACCAAAGAGTTCTTTCAACCTGGCTAACTCTAGTTACTGTTTACCCTTGGAACTTTCCATTCTCTAACTTGGTGGTTCTCAAAGTGTGGTCTCTGCCTCAGGAGCAGAAGCATCACCTGGGAACTTGTTAGGAATGCACATTTTTGGGTGCAACTCCAAACTTAGTGAATAATAAATTCTGGGGTGGTGCCCAGCAATCTGTGTTTTAACAGGCACTCCAGGTGATGCTGGTGCATGCCCTAGCTGGAAAAATCTTGCCTCTTAATTTGAAAATGAGGACTGAAAGACTGTTCTTTGGTCCTAGTCCAAAGTAATAAACAAGTAACCACAGAACAAGTATTAAACCCATACTAATCAATTAGTGATAGTCCCATGCTTTTGAAGTTCAGCCAGCCAGTCACAACATCACTCTAGGAACTGCTTCTGAAAGTCAGCTAATCCCTAAACTCCACAGCTGAAAGTCAGCCAATCTCTAAACACTGCTGCTTCAGAAAGTCTGCCAATCCTCAAACTCCATGGTTCCTAAAACCCTTTATGATATCAAGTCTTGCTTTGTACAGAGAGATTGAGACATAAGAAGAGTTCTCTATTGCTTAATAAGCAATAAATTTAGCTCCTTTGTTTCACATATATGTGATTGAGAATTTCATCCTTCAACAAAAGGATCATTGTAGATTTTGAGAATGTCAAAATTGGTATTCAGAGAGGATTTACCAACATTGTTTAAATTTTAGTGGTGAGGAGTTTTGAGCAACACGACATAATGTGTCCAAGACAAGAAAAAAATTGCCCAGCTAGCTCAGTTGGTAGAGCAAAATTATCTATATATCTATCATCTATCTATCTATCTACAAGAAATACATTAAGGAATGAGATATACCCAGTCATTACTATATGTACATATATCGCTATTATAGAGTAAACAATGAATATTCACTTTGTAAAAAGTTGTAACATAATATATCAGGAGAATGGGGAGAGAAGAAATGAAGGCTTGAAGGGTAGTATTGGGGCTAAATCATAATTTTCTACAACAGGAAGCCAAGAAAAAAAGAGATACATGTCAAAGGTGGAAGTAGATAAGAATAAATGATGTCACAATTGACATCAATTAAATTTTAATGTGATTCAAGAAATATTTGTTGAGTGTATACCTTGTATTGTTAGATGCTGCAGCTATAAAGATCAAACTCTATCAAAAGAGACAGGCTGTAAGTAATTTCAATACAATGTAAAGAAGAAATTAATTAATTCTTACAGTGGTGATGGTGGTGAGAAAAAGTTGCAAAGAGGGGGTCATGTGGGTTAAGCCTTTTAAAGATGAGTAGGTACTTCCTAAGCAGACTAAAAAGAGAAAAGCATTCCAGGCTGAGAGAATAACATGGGCAAAAGCAGAGGTGTGGAAGTGAGAAAGGAATTTGGGAAATATTGAGAAATTTGGGGAAATGGCCAGAAATGAGGCTGGAAAAAGAGTCTGGGGCCAGGATAGAAAGGGCCTTGACCCCCATGATCAGGAGTTAAGATTTATCTTGAAGGTGTCAATTTCATTTTAACCTAAGGGAATAATGTTAGTTTTAATGTCTGTCCTCAATAGGGGTGTGCTATAGACTGAATTGTATCCCTCCCAAATTATATGTTGAAGCCCTAACCACCAATGTGATTGTATTTGTAGTAAGGAAGTAATTAAAGTTAAATGAGGTCATAAGGGTGGGATCCCAATCTGAGAGCAGTGGTGTTCTTATAAGAAGAGAACAGAGAGCTTCTTCCCTCTCTCTGTCTCTCTGTTTCTGTCTCTGTTTCTCTCTCTGACTCTCTCTCGCTCCATCACGTTAAGGACACTGTGAGAAGGTAGCCATCTGCAAACCAGGAAGACGGCTGCCAGAAACCAACCATGCTGGCACTCTGTTCTCAGACTTATGTATTCCAGAACTATGAGAAAATAAATTCCTGTTATTTAAACCATCCAGTTTATGGTATTTTGTTATGTCAGCCTGAATAGACTAAGACAGGGCACTACTGACATTGGTTGGAATAATCCTTCGCTACACAGGACTATTCTGTTCATTGCAAGATATTTAGTATCTCTGGTCCCCAACTATGAGATACTAGTAGTGTTACTCTGTCACTATGACAACCAGACAGTGTGCCTACACATCTCTAAGTGCCCCGTAGTGGAGAACAGCACTGTTCCCCATAGAAAACCACAAAAGGAAGCTATTAAGAAGACTACTATAATTAAAATAAGGTTCATCATATTTCTTGATCTCTTAGCAACTGTGGCAGAGAGCTTTTACTTATCAAGAGTAAGACAATGTGGTATAATAAAGAAAGAACAACCTTGATATTCTTCCCAGGAATCTACAGGGTTGGGAGGGGGGGTCTTCGGTTTTGAGAAAGCAAAGGTGATCCCTTGTCTTGCTACCAAATGACTAATGCATTATATACCACAGTGAAAAAACAAGCAAAACAGCAACAACAAGCACTTGGCCTCCTGAGATAAATCAAATCAAAACAAAACAAAACAAAATAAGCGAACACTCTTTTTAGCACTAGTCTTCAAAATAAATGAAGTCTCGAGTCTTTTCTATTAAGCTGCTCACTCTTTAGGAAAAAGATATTCTATTTTTTTTAACATCTTTATTGGAGTATAATTCCTTTACAATGGTGTGTTAGTTTCTGCTTTATAACAAAGTGAATCAGTTATACATATACATATATCCCCATATCTCTTCCCTCTTGTGTCTCCCTCCCTCCCTCCCTCCCACACTCCCTATCCCACCCCTCTAGGTGGTCACAAAGCACCGAGCTGATCTCCCTGTGCTATGCAGCTGCTTTCCACTAGCTATCTAGTTTACGTTTGGTAGTGTATATATGTCCATGCCACTGTCTCACTTTGTCCCAGGTTACCCTTCCCCCTCCCCATATCCTCAAGTCCATTCTCTAGTAAGTCTGCATTTTTATTCCCGTCTTGCCCCTAGATTCTTTGTGACCATAAGGAAAAAGTTATTCTTGATTTTGGCAATACTGAACTTGTAGGATATGCGATACCTTGAAGATACAATCATTGTGTAAGGAAATTGCTGTTTTTCTCACTCTGAAAAGACTAAAGGTAACCTTAGTAATATTCTTTTTCAGATTCTTTTCCATTACAGGTTATTAAAAGATAACAAATATAGTTCCCTGTGCTATACAGTTGGTCCTTGTTGTTTATTTTATGTATAGTAGTGTGTATATGTTAATCCCAAACTCCTAATTTATATCTCCCACCCATCCTCTTTGGTAGTCATAAGTTTGTTTTCTATGTCTGTGAGTCTATTTCTGTTTTGTAAATAAGTTCATTTGTGTCACTTTTTTTAGATTCCACATATAAGTGACATCATATATTTGTCTTTCTCTGTCTGACTTACTTCACTTAATATGATAATCTCTAGGTCCATCCATGTTGCCGCAAATGGTATTATTTCATTCTTTTTTATGGTTGAGTGATAGTCCATTGGTGAGGTTTGTTTGTTTTAATACCTGCTGTGTCTTTTATTTGGAGAACACAGTTTTGTTTTTTTTTTTTTTGGAAATCTTTTTAAAACTCTGCAAGTAAATATACTTTAGAACATTTCAGCCACAATTGATATTCCATCATGCTTCTTTAGTTAATTAGAGGAGATTATTTTCTGTTTTTCATTACCATAGATTTTTCTCTTTGTAGACTTGATATAAATGAAATCAAACACCATGATTCTTTTGAGTCTGGCTTTTTCTCATTCAACATGCTTTTGAGACCCATCCATATCGGTGTGTGTATCAGTAGTTTCATTTCTTTTTATTGCTGAGTAATATTCCAATGTGTAGATATAACCATTTGTTTTTCTGTCCTGTTGATGGATATGTGGTTTGTCCCAATTTTTAACTGTTAGGAATTAGGCTACTAGGAACATTTTTGTTCATGTCTTTTTGTGAATATAAGCTTTCATTCTTACCTTGAAGTGGAATTGTTGAGTCATAGAGTAGGTGTACATTTAAGTTTATAGAACACTGAAAAACTTTTCAAAATTTTTATAGAATATTATAGTCCATCAACAATATAAGAGAGTTCCAGGTGCTTCACATTCTTGCCTTATGTTGTCAGTCTTTTAAAATGTTAGCGCTTCTAAGTGATTGTGAAACAGTATCTCTTTTTTTTTTTTTTTTTTTTGCGGTACACGGGCCTCTCACTGCTGTGGCCTCTCCCACTGCGGAGCATAGGCTCTGGACGCACAGGCTCAGCGGCCATGGCCCACGGGCCCAGCCGCTCCACGGCACGTGGGATCTTCCCAGACCGGGGCACGAACCCGTGTCCCCTGCATCGGCAGGCGGACTCTCAACCACTGCGCCACCAGGGAAGCCCCGGTATCTCTTTTTGACTTTAATTTGCATTTCCATGATGACCAATGTTGTTCAACACCTTTACTTGTGCCTTTCATACATCTCTTTTTGTCTACTCATTTTTATTGGGCTATTTATCTTTATATCATTGATTTGTAAAGAGTTATTTATATTTCTGGATACAAGTTATTTTTTCAGATATTTTAAGTATTTTTTCCCCCAGATGGTGACTTGCCTTTCATTTTCTTGATGGTATCTTTTGATAAACAGGCATTTTTAACTTTGATGGAATACAATTTATCAATGTTTGCCTCTTATGTAAAATGCCTTTTGTGTCCTAAGAAATCTTTGACTAGCCCAAAATTATGAAGATATTCTCTCATGAGTTCTAGAAGTTTCACAGTTTTTACTTTTACACTTAGATCTATAATCCATCTCAAATTATTTCTTTTGGTATGGAGTAAAGTAAGTGTTGAGTTTGCTGTAGATTGAGTTCTCCATGAAACATTTTCACATGCAGGAGGTTTATTAGTGCCTTATCCCAGGAAAAATACCTGTAAAAGGTGAAGGAAGCAGGATTGGGCAAAGGGAGAAATTGAACTGTGATGCAAAAGGGACCTCGGCTAATCCTATGAGGAGCTTGGGATTTAGGATGGTTCTTTAGCACTGTCCCCGATGATGTAAGAGGGCTGGCCATAGTAGCTCTACATTAACCAGTTATTGGATGCCAGCACTCACCAGGAAGAAGCTGTAACATTGGTTAGCTACAATTCCCGAAGAATAAGAGACTCAGCTGTGAGTCATCGACAGCCAACACTCCAGTGGCAGAGAAAATGTGTCTGAAGGAGGACTCTGCATGGTACACCATAGCAGCCATTACAAGGTTCTTTTTGTTTTATTTTCTATACAGATACTCAATTTTCCTCTCACTATTTGTTAAAAAGACTTTTCTTTCTCCCATTGAATTTTCTTAATGCTTTGGTCAAAAATTAATCATGTGGTTCAATGCCTCTACTCTATATTGTTTCACTGATTTATTTGTCTATCTTCGTCATGATATTACACTGTCTTGGTAACTATAGTTTGACAATAATTTCTGACATTGGGTAGTGCAAGTCTTCCAAACTGTCAAATTTGTTCATTTTCAAAATTGTTTTGGCTCTTCTTGACCATTAGTGTTTTCAGAAAAAAATATATAGGATCAGCTTGAATTTCTTCAAAAAACTTTGCTAAATTTGTTTGAGATTGTATTGAATCTGTAGATAAACTTGGGGAGAATGGATATCTTAACAATATTGAATCCTTCAATGATAAGCACCATATATTTCTCCCTCTGTGTTTTCTTTCATTTTTCTCAGGAATCTTTTGTAATTTATAATATGTAGGTCTTACATATCTTTCATTGGTTTAATTTTCAGATATTTTATTTTTAGATGCTATTATAAATTGCATTTTAAGATTAATTTAATTTTCCAATTGTTTATTGCTAGTATATAGAAATAAAATGGATTTGCAAATTGGTCATGTACTATAATACCTTAAGTTTAATTGCTAGTTCCAGCAGTTTTTCATAAATTTCAAAATGTTTTAAGTGCACAAATATGCCTATAATTATGTAATCTGTAAATAGTGACAGTTTTACTTTTTCCTTTCCAATCTTTACCCTTTTTATTTATTTTTTCTTTTCTTATTGCACTAGACTAGACTTCAGCACAATGTTTAATAGAAGTGGTAAAAGTATACATCCTTGCCTTGCTCTGGATCATAGAGAAAGTTTGTTTTTTGTTTTATGCTATGTGATATTACCTATAGGTTTCCGTATATAACTTTTATCACATTGAAAAAGTTCCCTTCTATTCCTCTTTGGTTGAGAATTTCTATTATGAGTAGACAATGAATTTTATCAAATGCTTTTCTGCATTTTTTAAGATAATTATTTTTACCCTTTAGTCTACTAGTGTCGAGCATTGATGTTTCAAATAATAAACTAACTTTACATTTCTGGAATAAAACCTGCTTTGGCAAGCTTTTTATGCATTGCTGGATTGAATTTGCTAATTTTTTTAGTTTATTCTTATCTATGCTTTTGTGGGATATTGGTCTGTAACTTTAAGAAATATTTTTGTCAAGTATTGTTGTTGGGGTTATGCTAGCATCTTATAAGTGGTAAACGTCCAATCCTAGTTTCTGAGTTTCCTTCTTAAAATTTTTGATAGAATAAACTGATAGAACCTGGAATTTCTTTGTGGGAATATTTTGATTGCAAATTCAATTTATTTACCAGATAAAGAGTGATTTGATCTTCTGTGGTTTTTGTGACGGTTTTTAGATGTTGTATTTTTTAAGGAATTTGCCCATTTCATCTAATTTGTGTTGGAAGATAATTATCTATGGATCTGTCAAATTTCTACATGTTTTGTGAGCAGAAGCATAGACAGCTTTTGTTCCAGGCTATCTTTTCAACATATTTGTATAGCAAATAGCCTTGAACAGTAAGAGGTTTTTTCTCTGTCTGGAATAGAGGGCAGGTTTGTTTGCCACAGAGTATAATAAAGATAATGTCTTTTTCTGGGCAAAAGTCAGGCAGGTTTGCTCCTTATCAATGATTGGTGTTTCCTAACCTTGGGATTCCTCCGTTGTGACACAAACCAACCATGT
>NW_020837946.1:28881567-28984067 GCF_003676395.1 Aethalodelphis obliquidens | reverse complement strand
TAGTGATGTTCAGCATCCTTTCATATGTTTGTTGGCTATCTGTATATCTTCTTTGGACAAATGTCTGTTTAGGTCTTCTGCCCATTTTTGGATTGGATTCTTTTTTTGTTGTTCATATTGAGCTGCGTGAGCTGCTTGTAAATTTTGGAGATTAATCCTTTGTCAGTTGCTAGGTTTGCAAATATTTTCTCCCATTCTGAGGGTTGTCTTTCATCTTGTTTAAGGTTTCCCTTGCTGTGCAAAAGTTTTTAAGTTTCATTAGGTCTCATTTGTTTATTTTTGTTTTTATTTCCATTTCTTAGGAGGTCGGTCAAAAAGGATCTTGCTGTGATTTATGTCATAGAGCATTCTGCCTATGTTTTCCTCTAAGAGTTTTATAGTGTCTGACCTTACATTTAGATCCTTAATCCATTTTGAGTTTATTTTTGTGTATGGTGTTAGGAAGTGTTCTAATTTCATTCTTTTACATGTGGCTGTCCAGTTTGCCCAGCACCACCTACTGAAGAGGCTGTCTTTTCTCCATTATATATTCTCACCTCCTTCATCAAAAATAAGGTGACCATATGTGTGTGGGTTTATCTCTGGGCTTTCTATCCTGTTCCATTGATCTAATTTCTGTTTACGTGCCAGTACCATACTGTCTTGATTACTGTAGCTTTGTAATATAGTCTGAAGTCAGGGAGCCTGATTCCTCCATCTCCGTTTTTCTTTCTCAAGATTTCTGTGGCTATTTGGGCTCTTTTGTGGTTCCCTACAAATTGTGAAATTTTTTGTTCTGGGTCTGTGAAAAATGCTATTGGTAGTTCGATAGGGATTGCATTGAATCTGTAGATTGCTTTGGGTAGTAGAGTCATTTTCACAATGTTGATTCTTGCAATCCAAGAACATAGTATAGTTTTCTTCATACAGGTCTTTTGTCTCCTTAAGTAGGTTTATTCCTAGGTATTTTATTCTTTTTGTTGCAATGGTAAATGGGAGTGTTTCCTTAATTTCCCTTTCAGATTTTTCATCATTAGTGTATAGGAATGCAAGAGATTTCTGTGAATTAACTTTGTATCCTGCTACTTTACCAAATTTATTGATTAGCTCTAGTAGTTTTCTGGTAGCATCTTTAGGATTCTCTATGTATGGTATCATGTCATCTGCAAACAGTGACAGCTTTACTTCTTCTTTTCTGATTTGGATTCCTTTTATTTCTTTTTCTTCTCTGATGACTGTGGCTAAAACTTCCAAATCTATGTTGAATAATAGTGGTGGGAGTGAACAACCTTGTCTTGTTTCTGATCTTAGTGGAAATGCTTTCAGTTTTTTACCATTGAGAATGATGTTGGCTCTGGGTTTGTCATATATGGCCTTTATTATGTTGAGGAAAGTTCCCTCTATGCCTACTTTCTCGAGGGTTTTTATAATAAATGGGTGTTGAATTTTGTCAAAAGCTTTTTCTGCATCTATTGAGATGGTCATGTGGTTTTTCTCCTTCAGTTTGTTAATATGGTTTATCACATTGATTGATTTACGTATATTGAAGAATTCTTGCATTCCTGGGATAAACCCCACTTGACTATGGTGTATGATCCTTTTAATGTGCTGTTGGATTCTGTTTGCTAGTATTTGGTTGAGGATTTTTCATCTGTGTTCATCAGTGATATTGGCCTGTAGTTTTCTTTCTTTGTTACACCTTTTTCTGGTTTTGGTATCAGGGTGATGGTGTCCTCGTAGAATGCATTTGGGAGTGTTCCTCCCTCTGCTATATTTTGGAAGAGTTTGAGAAGGATAAGTATTAGCTCTTCTCTAAATGTTTGATAGAATTTGACTGTGAAGCCATCTGGTCCTGGGCTTTTGTTTGTTGGAAGAGTTTTAATCAGAGTCTCAATTTCAGTGCTTCTAATTGTTCTGTTTATATTTTCTATTTCTTCCTGGTTCAGTCTTGGAAGTTTGTGCATTTCTAAGAATTTGTCCATTTCTTCCAGGTTGTCCACTTTATTGGCATAGAGTTGCTTGTAGTAATCTCTCATGATCCTTTGTATTTCTGCAGTGTCAGTTATTACTTCTTTTTCATCTCTAATTCTATTGATTTGAGGCTTCTCCCTTTTTTTCTTGATGAGTCTGCCTAATGGTTTATCAATTTTGTTTATCTTCTCAAAGAACCACCTTTTAGTTTTATTGATCTTTGCTATCGTTTCCTTCATTTCTTTTTCATTTATTTCTGATCTGATCTTTATGATTTCTTTCCTTCTGCTAACTTTGGGGCTTTTTTGTTCTTCTTTCTCTAATTGCTTTAGGTGTAAGGTTAGGTTGTTTATTTGAGATGTTTCTTGTTTCTTGAGGTAGGATTGTATTGCTATAAACTTCCCTCTTAGAAATACTTTTGCTGCATCCCATACGTTTTGGGTTGTCGTGTTTTCATTGTCATTTGTTTCTAGGTATTTTTTGATTTCCTCTTTGATTTCTTCAGTGATCACTTCGTTATTTAGTAGTGTATGGTTTAGCCTCCATGTGTTTGTATTTTTTACAGAATTTTTCCTGTAATTGATATCTTGTCTTAGAGTGTTGTAGTCAGAAAAGATGCTTGCTATGATTACAATTTTCTTAAATTTACCAAGGCTTGATTTATGACCCAAGATATGATCGATTCTGGAGAATGTTCTATGAGCACTTGAGAAGAAAGTGTATTCTGTTGTTTTTGGATGGAATGTCCTATAAATATCAATTAAGTCCATGTTGTTTAATGTATTATTTAAAGCTTGCTTTTCCTTATTTATTTTCATTTTGGATGATCTGTCCATCGGTGAAAGTGGGGTGTTAAAATCCCTACTCTGATTGTGTTATTGTCGATTTCCCCTTTTATGGCTGTTTGTGTTTGCCTTATGTATTGTGCTCCTCTGTTGGGTGCATAAATATTTACAATTGTTATATCTTCTTCTTGGATTGATCCCTTTATCATTATGTAGTGTCCTTCTTATTCTCTTGTAGTAGTTTTAAAGTGTATTTTGTGTGATATGAAAATTGCTACTCCAGCTTTCTTTTGATTTCCATTTACATGGAATATCATTTTCCATCCCCTCACTTTCAGTCTGTATGTGTCCCTAGGTCTGAAGTGGGTCTCTTGTTGACAGCATATATATGGGTCTTGATTTGTATCTATTCAGCCAGTCTGTGTTTTTGGTTGGAGCATTTAACCCATTTACATTTAAGGTAGTTATTGATACGTATGTTCCTATTACCATTTTCTTAATTGTTTTGGTTTTGTTATTGTAGGTCTTTTCCTTCTCTTGTGTTTCCTGCCTGGAGAAGTTCCTTTAGCATTTGTTGTAAAGCTGGTTTGGTGGTGCTGAATTCTCTTAATATTTGCTTCTCTGTAAACGTTTTAATTTCTCCGTTGAATCTGAATGAGATCTTTGCTGGGTAGAGTAATCTTGGTTGTAGGTTTTTCCCTTTCATCACTCTAAATATGTCCTGCCACTCCTGTCTGGCTTGCAGAGTTTCTGCTGAAAGATCAGCTGTTAACCTTATGGGGATTCCCTTGTACGTTAATTGTTGCTTTTCCCTTGCTGCTTTTAATATTTTTTCTTTGTATTTAATTTTTGATAGTTTGATTAATATGTGTCTTGGCATGTTTCCCCTTGGATTTATCCTGTATGGGACTCTCTGTGCTTCCTGGACTTGATTAACTATTTCCTTTCCCATAGTAGGGAAGTTTTCAACTATAATCTCTTCAAATATTTTCTCAGTCCCTTTCTTTTTCTCTTCTTCTTCTGAGACCCCTATACTTTGAATGTTGGTGCATTGAATGTTGTCCCAGAGGTCTCTGAGACTGTCCTCAATTCTTTTCATTCTTCTCTGTGGTAGTTATTTCCACTATTTTATCTTCCAGGTCACTTATCCGTTCTTCTGCCTGAGTTATTCTGCTACTGATTCCTTCTAGAGAAGTTTTAATCTCATTTATTGTGTTGTTCATCATTGTTTGTTTGCTCTTTAGTTCTTCTAGGTCTTTGTTAAACGTTTCTTGTACTTTCTCCATTCTATTTCCAAGATTTTGGATCATCTTTACTATCATTACTCTAAATTCTTTTTCAGGTAGACTGCCTATTTCCTCTTCATTTGTTTGGTCTGATGGGTTTTTGCCTTGCTCCTTCATCTGCTGTGTGTTTCTCTGTCTTCTCATTTTGCTTAACTTACTGTGTTAGGGGTCTCCTTTTCACAGGTTACAGGTTCATAGTTCCCGTTGTTTTTGATGTCCGCCCGCAGTGGCTAAGATTGGTTCAGTGGGTTGTGTAGGCTTCCTGGTGGAGAGGACTGGTGCCTGTGTTCTGGTGGATAAGGCTGTATCTTGTCTTTCTGGTGGGCAGGATTGCGTCCAGTGGTGTGTTTTGGGGTGTCTTTGACCTTATTATGATTTTAAGCAGGCTGTGTGCTGATGGGTGGGTCTGTGTTCCTGTCTTGCTAGTTGTTTGGCATAGGGGTGTAGCACTGTAGCTTGCTGTTCATTGAGTGGAGCTGGGTCTTAGCATTGAGATGGACATCTCTGGGAGAGCTTTTGCTGTTTGATATTATGTGGAGTTGGGAGGTCTTGGTGAACTAATGTCCTGATCTTGTCTCTCCCACCTCAGAGGCACAGCCTGACACCCGGCCAGAGTACCAAAACCCTGTCAGGCACATGGCTCAGAAGAAAAGGGAGAAAAAATGAAAAAATGAAAAAATAAAATAAAACGATATTAAAATTAAAAATAAAAAAATTATTAAAAATTAAAAAGTGGGCTTCCCTGGTGGCATAGTGGTTGAGAGTCCACCTGCCCATGCAGGGGACACGGGTTCGTGCCCTGGTCTGGGAGATCCTGCATGCCACGGAGCGGCTGCACCCATGAGCCATGGCCACTGAGCCTGCGTGTCTGGAGCCTGTTTCCATATGGAAGAGGCCGCGACAGTGACAGGCCTGCATACCGCAAAAAAAAAAAAAAAAATTAAAAAGTAATTTTAAAAAAAGAAAGCAAAAAGAGGAGAACAACGAAACCAGAAAACAAATCCACCAATCATAACAAGCACTAAAAAGTATACCAAAAAAAAAAAAAAAAAAAAGACAGACAGAACCCTAGGACAAAAGGTAAAAAAAACAAAGCTATACCTAGTCACACAAAGAAGCATACACATACACACTCACAAAAAGAGAAAAAGGAAAAAATATATATAAAAAAAGGAAGAGAGCAACCAAATAAATAAACAAATCTACCAATGATAATAAACTCTAAATAGTAAACTAAGATAAACCTAAAGGCAGAAACAAATTATTTGCAGAAAGCAAACCCCATGCGTACAGTTGCTCCCAAAGTCCACCCCGTCAATTTGGGATGATTCGTTGTCTATTCAGGTATTCCACAGATGCAGGGTACATCAAGTTGATTGTGGAGATTTAATCCACTGCTCCTGAGGCTGCTGGGAGAGATTTCCCTTTCTCTTCTTTGTTCGCACAGGTACTGGGGTTCAGCTTTGGATTTGGCCCTGCCTGTACGTGTAGGTTGCCTGATGCCATCTGTTCTTCGCTCAGCCAGGACAGGGTTAAAGGAGCAGCTGTTTCGGGGGCTCTGGCTCACTCAGGCCAGGGGGAGGGAGGGGTACGGATGCGAGGCGAGCCTTTGGTGGCAGAGGCTGGCGTGATGTTGCACCAGCCTGAGGCGCGCCACGCGTTCTCCCGGGGAATTGTCCCTGGATCACGGGACCCTGGCAGTGGCGGGCTGCACAGGCTCCCGGGAGGGGAGGTATGGATAGTGACCTGCGCTTGCACACAGGATTCTTGGTGGCTGCAGCAGCAGGGTTAGTGTTTCACGCCCAACTCTGGGGTCCGCGCTGATAGCTGCAGCTCGCGCCCGTTTCTGGAACTCGTTTAGGCAGTGTTCTGAATCCCCTCTCCTTGCGCACCACGAAACAATGGTCTCTTGCCTCTTAGGCAGTTCAGACCTTTTCCCGGACTCCCTCCCGGCTAGCTGTGGCGCACTAGCCCCTTCAGGCTGTTTTCACGCCGCCAACCCCAGTCCTCTCACTGGGACCCGACCTCCAAAGCCCGAGCCTCAGCTCCCAGCCCCTGCCCGCCCTGGTGGGTGAGCAGACAAGCCTCTCGGGCTGGTGAGTGCTGGTCGGCACCGATCCTCTGTGCGGGAATCTCTCCACTTTGCCCTCTGCACCCCTGTTGCTGCGCTCTCCTCCGTGGCTCCGAAAGCCTCCACCCACCACCCTCTGCAGTCTCCGCCAGTGAAGGGGCTTCCTAGTGTGTGGAAACTTTCCCTCCTTCACAGCTCCCTCCCCAAGGTGCAGGTCCCATTACTATTCTTTTGTCTCTGTTTTTTCTTTTTTCTTTTGCCTTACCCAGGTACATGGGGAGTTTCTTGCCTTTTGGGAAGTCTGAGGTCTTCTGCCAGCGTTCAGTAGGTGTTCTGTAGGAGTTGTTTCACATGTAGATGTATTTCTCACATATTTGTTGGGAGGAAGATGATCTCCACATCTTACTCCTCCACCACCTTGAAGGTCTCCCCCCTCACAATTACCATTTTTAAAAAAGGTGGAAATGATATGTTTTTGTTTGTGTTTAATAAAGACTCTCTAATAGGGAAACTGGTTGCTTCTAAGGAGGGATATTTGGGAGCCAGGGATAGATTTTCATACTTTTTGAATTTTAAACCAAGTGAATATATAACTGTATTTAAAAAGAAGACACTATTAAATTGAAAAAAAAATGCTCGTGCAACAAGGAAGTAAAAATTATAGCTGATTCTTTCAAAGAGCTTGGCTGTGAAGGGAAGACGAGAAAAAGGCAGGAGCCAGAACTGGATGCAAGACTGAGGACTGATGTTTTAGTTTTCTGTAGCAGAGTCATGACTAGTCCATGATTTGTATAAGACTATGGTGTGGATCAGGACATGCTACTTCAAAATATGACACCTTGGCATATTCAATATTTTAAGCTAAAGGAGTTTGAGAAAATAGCAGAAGCTGTTTGACCTTCTCCCCTAAACACATCATAAAACCCTCATGCACCCCTAGAGAGGTACCCTCTCTAGACCCAGAGGAAAGGAGCATCTTTATCTGTGAAGACAAATGGGTGCTGAGAAGAATCCTAACAAACAGGATTTGCTAAATTTCCCCCAGTTTATTTCCCACGTACCTATCATACTCTCTGACCTATCACCTTTCTACATGACCGCCTACACTTCATCAAACCTAGCATAAAAATACTCAGATCTAACCATTTCTTCAGGTCTTCATTTCCTTATGAAGGTTCAAGTGTCACCAAAAACTTACATTAAATAAATTTGTATACTTTTCTCCTGTTAATCTGTCTTTGCTGGTATACTTTTCAGACCCAGCCAAGGACCCTAAGAGGGTGGAGGGAAACTTTTCCTCCCCTACAACTATCATACTGAGTTGTGACATTCTCCCATCCAGGCGTCTGTTGACATCCACTGATTTACAGGAGGCTGAGGATCCTCCTGGGAAAATGAGTTGTAACCACAATGGGGATTCAGACATATATAGACATACCTACCAGATGGGCTTTGATTGGAGGTGGGCAAGCAGAGCCTGGAATATTAGACAGCACTGCCCTGAGGGAGAACTCTAGGGAGCTTTGCTCTGAGTATGTTCTTCACATAGGAAATAATGTGCATGGAGTCCCCTGGAGTTGTACAAGGCATCAGGTGTGTTGAGGGCATGCTTGCTTTTGGGCTTCTTAACAGGAATTAGGGCAGAGGGGTGGGAGCCATTACCTTCCCCTCTGTACACTGCAGTTGTCCAGGCACCATGAAATGTGATGGGGCTAGCATCCATATTGAGAACCTTGGTGGGCAGAGCCCTCAGCAGGACCCAACACCCCAACAAGGAGCCCTAGCTCAGATGAGGGGAGGCCAACATTTGGGCATACTGCAGATTCAGCAGGAATCTTCATAGGCTGCTGAGCTCAAGGCAGCCGTGCCCAGAGCTCTCCAGTGGTGGGTGATAGAACCTCAACGTAGCGGCTGGCGGTGGTTTGAGAGAAGCAGGTCTCTAGCAAGGTGGCAGCAAGGAACAAACAAAACCTTTTTCATGAACATGTATAAGACCCTCTCCCTCCCCTTTGGGAATCTGATATACCTAGAGGCAGGGGTGGGTGGAGGCTGGGGTAGGATACTCGTTAAGGTGCAGGAAGACATTTGTAACTAGTGGCTTTTTTACCTGGTACAATTTAGATTTAATCTGGACTCTGATGAAGCCTAAGGGTATTTAGGTTGCTTATTTTAGAATGTATTTATAATGTGTGTGTGTGTGTGTGTGTGTGTGTAAGAGAGATGTATATGTTTATTATTGAGTAACTAAGAGGAAGAACTTGAACATAAGAAGATGTAAGTGGGGAGGAAATAATCCAATTTGTTCAGGTTCTGGTCCCCAATAAACTGGAGGTTAATGGTGGAGAAATAGGATATGAGAAGGGCACTGTTTCTGATTCTCCTGAGTCAGGAGGGGAGGCTTTGAGATGGAAATGGATTTGTCCGTGTGGACTGGGCTTCTTCTGTGCAGTCAGAGGCTGTCTCATCTGCTGAGAGATGAGAAGCGCAAGAGTGGACTGGGCTTCTTGAGGAGAGCCATGAAGGCTTCACCATTCATTTAGGGGAACTGTGCTTGACTAGATAACTATAAATTGCTGAGTGGTGCCGGGGGCCCCACCGGAGTTGAAGACCACGAATTTGAAGTGGCATAACTTTCCCTGACCCCCTCTGTCCCTGAGTTATGTACCCTCCTGTGGGCTCCATGGCACACCGTAATTCCATCCTGATAATGCTTATCACATGATGGTGTGGTTGTTGAGCTTCCCCACCCCATCAGCCATTATGCTCTGAGGAGTAGACCTGCCTTCATTTACTGTTGTATTCTTCTGAGTCTAGTATAGGTTCTTCTACTGTTTTTAGTGTATAGTGGGCGCTCAATAAATACTGGCTGAATAGGCATCAGCAAGTTGGCAGTTGTGAGATTTTTCCTATAGTTCTCAGAAACCAAGGTAGAGAAGCAAAGGAGGTAGATGAAATAAACAATCCAGAGTGATTAAGAGGTTTGCAGGGTGGGTGTAGCCTGGAGTAAAGATGTTAAGGGTGCTGACAAGAGCCTTGTTGACACAATGCTCCATGAGGGCTGGGTTAGATAGTATTTGAGAAGTGGTACATGCCAAGATGGGAAATGTCTGGGGTGAGGCCATGGGAGTGGAGGGTTTATGGGAAGCATTAGGGTTGAGGCAGGGCTGGGATGTGACCTTGGCAGTCCCAAAAGTGCTCCTGCCTTTAAATTCTACTTCTCAAAGCATTCCTCACAATCCAGTGGGGACCTCCCATCACCAAGGATAAGGAGGGGAGAAAAGTTTAAATAACAAATAGATTCTACTTGGAAAATAGATTTGTGAGTGGGAGAAGAGAACAGACATTAGAACTTGGTTTTTAAATGACAATATTAACATTAAGTTCTTACAGATACTTTTTTCTTTAAAGCAGTTAAAATGAGGTGTGCACAATCATATGGTTGGAACTGTCACAGCTTTTGGTCTCTATTCTGGTTTCGAAAGCAGAGGCCATACCCAAGTCATCTTTGTAGGCCCTGGGAGCCCTAAGGAAATACACCCCAAATGCGAGTACATTGATCAAAAATGAGCAGTGACTAACATTAGACTGATAACATTTTAGAATGAATAAAGTTGACTAAATGGGTTTTAGATAGCTGAGTCAGTGTTAAAATCTATATATTTTTTCTTTTTTCAAATTTTATTGAAGTGTAGTTGATTTACAATGTTGTATTTAATTTCTGCTGTACAGCAAAGTGACTCAGTTATACATATATATATTCTTTTCATATTCTTTTCAATTATGGTTTATCACAGGATATTGAATATAGTTCCTGTGCTCTGCAGTAGGACCTTGTTGTTTATCCATCCTATATTTAATATTGATAGTTTGCATCTGCGAATCCCAAACTCCCAGTCCTTCCCTCCCCCGCCCTACTTCCCCCTTGGCAACCACAAGTCTGTTCTCTATGTCTGTCTGTAAGTCTGTTTTTGTTTCATAGATATGTTCATTTGTGTCATATTTTAGATTCTACATATAAGTGATATCACATGGTATTTGTCTTTCTCTTTCTGACTGACAGTTTAGCATGGTAATCTCTAGGTCCAACCCACAAATACTCCATGTACCACAGCCAGGTTGCCACTGACCTGATGTTACATTGTAGGGAGACTGACTAAGTGGGCTGTGTCATTTCAGCATGAAGAGACACTGCACAGATACTAAGTACAGAAAGAAATTGTGAGTGATGTGAAGATATAAAGTATAAGACAACCTGAATCCAAATTATTGTAGCACACTTATTACTACAGAAACCTCATGAACAAAGTTCAGAAGAGAAATTGAAATTGTTCTTCTGGCCTGGGTACTTGGCTTGAAAGATTTGAGAGTAACACCTGAGTTTAACAGTAGTGTTGGGAATGGAGTCTACTTATTCATCAGGGAAGGGGTTCAATCACATATGCTCTCCAAAGTAGGCTGAGAGACTATACTCCTGTACCATATCATTGTACTTGATCTGCTAGTCACAGATTCTCAGAAATAAGGTTATAGTACATAAATCTTCAGTCCAAATGCCCAACTTTAGCATCATCATGGTAATAACTGCAAGTTCCAAGTTTTTGGTACTTGATAGTACCTTTTTCCTACAATTGCAAAATGCCTGTGGAAAGTGATTGTACTTCAAATATATCAGCTTAAAAAGAAATGGAAGAAGTCAGAGGTAGATCTGGGAAACAATTCAGATACTTGGAAAGCAATTTGTAAAATATTAGTGAAATTTGGTGACCGAAAATGAAATTTCAAGTAGCTGCTGGATCTCCTAGAATAAATCTAGAACACATTGAGTAATAATCAGTTTTTCCCTTTCAGGGTAAAACTACAGCTTCAGAAGAAAGAAAGTTTTGGAGGTTCCTGGAGGTGACAATGAAAGAACTAAACTAATCTGCAACCTTAAACTATGGGAAAGAGTGTGGATCTTGGCAAAGATGGGTTTGGTTCAAATCCCTGCCCTTAGTTGGGCAAATCCCATTGCTCTTCTGACCTTCAATTTCTTCATGGGAAAACAGGGATAAAAGTAATTACTTTTTAGGTTTGGTGGGAAATTGAAATGAGGTATTATATAAGCAAGTACCTAAAGAACAGTCTATTAGGACATTACAGTTCATTCCTTAATGATTCTTCTTCTCTTTCACAGACTTGAATGAGCTCCTTACTTGAATGAGCTTCTTAGTGCCTATTCCTTCTTTCCCAGGATGGCCAGCTTGATAACTCCTTTCCAAGCAACATCGGAAGTTTCATCTCTTACCAGTAAAATCTGAACAGACATCACAAAAGTCTGGGCTACTCCAGTTAAAACTTGGATTTAGGCTTCACCTTGGACGCAGTTACTTGAAGATACCATTAGCTAAATTAATCTCACTCAAATTCCTAATGAAGTGAGGCTTTTTCGTTGGTTTTCGTCTAATCCTTCTATCTGTCCCAACATTCAGCAGACCGTAAAAACACTGAGTGCTATCAGGAAAAATTGTGAAAAGCTATGAAATGAACCACAAAAGTTATGAGACATCTGCAGTGGAAAAATGAGACACTGTCTAGAGCACTGTTGTTGTTGTCTCTGGCTTTCACTGTCTTTGTCCTGCTTTATAACGCTGTATGTTGTAGAAAATGAATAATAATCCAAATGATTCTTGTCCATAAAAAAGAAATGAACAGCATTCGGTGGAAAGCAAGTGACTAATTTTGCATCTATCTGTAACTTCATTTCAACATTCCTTATTGCCCACATATCTGTGGTTCTTTAAATTCTTCTTTAGACTGGGTGTAACATATTATTGGGTCCCTCATAAATAAAATAAATTTTATTAAGTAAAATCTTTGACCCATGTTCACTGTATATTAAAGTCTTGATTTTTACATTTGGAAAAAAAATTTTTCCTTTTTCAGTGTCTAGTTTAGGGTGTCCCCAGCACTGGGCTGGAGGCATGGGAGATATGCCAACTGGATATACATAGACAGTTGCAAACTACACATGAAAGAATGGGGCAAGTAGTAGATTTTATAATAAGGACTTCAGATTGCCATTGGGTTTGAGAGAAAAAAAGAGATCAGAGTTGGAGTAACCAGAAAAGTTTTCAGATAAAAGGTGTATGGTTTCTGAGCTAGGACCTCAGAAAGCCCAGAGGAGATGGAGGTAGAACCAGCTTTGAGAGGGGAAGACATGATTGAGATAGTATATGGTAGAAATCAGCATGACCTGTTCAGAGACAAGGTCTTTGACAAGGTCTGGATTGGAAAAATAATAACCAAAGATAAATTTTATTTGGCATTCATAACATTGAAGGTAATGGGTGCCAGAGGTTCTCAAACCTGACCACCCCTTAGAATCACCCGTGGACATGTGAAAATGCTGATACCTGGGCCCCATTATCAGAAATTCAAATAAAATTGGTCTGGAGAGGGAGGTGCCAAGAAAAACTCCCCAGATGATTCTGAAATGAAACCAAGTTAGGGAAGTCCTGTGCTACTCAATTTACTTGCGCTCTCTGGTTTAATATAGCCCTCAGAGAGATCCCATAAGAGAGGTATTTTCATCCTTGTTTTAGAGATGGGGAAACAAAAGGCCCAGAAAGACTAAGTGATTTGCTTCGAGACTAGCTGCTAATAGAATGAGGGAGAGCTTGATTAGGGGTGGGTGGTGTGTGGATAACTTTTATTTTATTTTTTAAAAATAAATTTATTTTTGGCTGCTTTGGGTCTTCGTTGCTGTGCGTAGGCTTTCTCTAGTTGCGGCGAGCGGGGGCTACTCTTTGTTGCCATGCGCAGGCTTCTCATTGCAGTGTCCTCTCTTGTTGCGGAGCGTGGGCTCTAGGCGCACGGGCTCAGAAGTTGTGGCACACGGGCTTAGTTGCTCCCCGGCATGTGGGATCTTCCTGGACCAGGGCTCTAACCCGTGTCCCCTGCATTGGCAGGCAGATTCTTAACCACTGCGCCACCAGGGAAGTCCCCCACTGTGTAATTATGAAAATAGAATTCACTCATTCACCATATATTTATCAAATACTTACTATGTGCCAGGCTCTGTTTTAGGGACTGGGAACTAATGTGATGGTCGAAGTCCCTGATGAATGGAGAGAGAGCTGGCTATCTGGCCCTCTTAAAGAAGAGTGCTCTAGGGCAGGAGGAATATGGCATTCCTCTAGGGTATTAAGGAGATGCTCATAGATGCCAATAGGACCCACAGTAAACAGAGACAACAAATGTCACTCACCTGGGGGTCTTGTTAAAATGGAGAGTCTGGGGCAGGGGCCTGAGATTCTGCCTTTCTGATGGTGCCTGGGTCAGACAGTGCTGATGTCGTTGGTCCTCAGCCCACATTTTGATTTTTGATTTTAGGTTTCAGATAGCATGGTCAACGAAGACCTCTGGGACTCAGTTTCCTTTTCTGTAATTGGAGTCAATAACTGATCCTAATACGTAAAGTTTGTGCATTAAAGCACAGTGTCTTAGGACTTAGTAATTACTCTATAAACTTTCCTTGTAACTCTCTTAATTATAAAAAATTTTTTAAAGGTTTCTCATCAGAGCAACATGACATCTGTCTCGGGAGCTAAGGAAATGCTAATAGAAGCAAACAGGACATAGGAAATTTATAATAAGGGACATCCACCCTCACTGACAATATTATCTCCATGTATGGAAGTAACTAGTCGGAATCTTGTGGAATTCGGTAGTCTTAGCGTACAAGTGTGAAATTGAACTTTCTGAATGTATTTGAGTTTATTAAACCTCATCAGAATTTTACTAACAGCTCTTTTTCTGTGTATAAAGTTAACAACAATTTACGAAATAAAGTATGTCTCACTTCCATCTTTTTATAGAAATTATTTTAGAGAAATAGAGAAATTCACAGGAATAGGAACATAGAAATGACATTAGAGATATTTTTATATAAGCAGTTAATTATGCTGAAAAAAATTTCTTATTTTATAAACAGAAAGCTAGGATTATATCGATTATATAGAGTTGATTTTAGCAGCTAAGATATAGTTCATTTTCAGCAGACGCTGCACTTCAGAAATGCATTTCAAAAATCTGTTCTTCTAATATATATAAAGCTGAGAAGCCCCTCTATCCCCCAACCCATGAAAATCTTCTAGTGAACTTTACATTTAGAAATTTCATGGTAAAAGAGAAAATAGTTCCACATTTTTCTTTTGGGGAAATTTGGTTTTTCTCTTCTATCTAGTGTGGTTATCATATTGGAATAATCCTGTGTAGAACTATAATCTAGTTACAGATCCTTGTTATTAGCGGCAGTAATAATTACACCATACATTTTTGATGGTTTTTACAATCTTCAGAAAGCTTTCACATACATTATTTCATTTAATATATTCCACAACTCTGAGTGAGAGGACAGACAGGTATAATTGTTTATGAAAGAAAACAGGTGAGGTTTGTCCCAAATCACACAGCTGATAAATACTGGAATCAAAATTAGAATCCAAGGCTTCTGATTTCTAACCCAATGCTCTGCATTTGGCCCACTTAATATTGCACCGACATTCTGACAATGAACGTAATAATCTGTAATGATCTTGTTAAATATAGTAATCAGAAACGAAAAGATGTAGGGCAATGACCCTGAGGCAAAATCCAGAGAAGGGGAGGAAGACTGTTCTAATTGGGTTCCCTTTACATATATATATATATATATATATATATATATATATACACACACACACACACACACATATGTGTGTGTATATATATACATATGTGTGTGTATATATATACATATATATACACAATTTTTTCCAGCTTTATTGAGATATAGTTGACATATAACATTGAGTAAGTTTAAGGCGAACAACATTAGCTACCACTTCCATCCTGTCACGTATTTACCGTTTGTTTTGTTTGGTGAGAACATTTAAGATCCACTCTCTTAGCAACTTTCAAGTATATAACATGGTATTATTAGCTATAATCACCATGCTGCACATAGATCCCCAGAAATTATTCACTTCTAACTGAAATCTTTTATCCTTGGACCAAAATCTCCCCATTTTCCCCAACCCCCATCCCCTGGTGACCACCATTCTACTCTCTGTTTCTATGAGTTTGGCTTTTTTAGGTTCCACCTATAAGTGAGATCATACATTATTTGTCATTCTCTCTCTGACTTATTTCCCTTAGTCTAGTGCCCACAAGTTCTATCCATGTTGTAGTCAGTGGCAGGATTTCTTTCTTTTTCATGGCTGAATAATATTCCATTATATGTTTATATACATATACATTTGTTTATATATATATAAAATCTTCTTTATCGATTCATCTTTTGACACTTAGGTTGTTTCCATATCTTTTTGCTTCTCTTTAAATACCTGAGAGATGGGTGGAAGCAAAGCTCCAATGGTGATAAATCAGAAGTGTTCTTTTTTCCTTTTGAGTCAATTTGGTTAAACTCAAAAAAAAGAAGCAAAAACAGTTTTTGAAAACCAGTTGGTAGCTGATGCAGAATGAGATATTATCGAACTGTGAAAGAGATGGAAAAGTAGCCAGAGGGCTAATTCCTAAGCTAATTGCCCTTAGCACCTTGGTTCTACGCCCATCCCACCCCAAGGCAGGTTGCTGGAGCTTCTGGGGTAAACCCAAGCTCCTCGCTGGTTCCTCTTCAGTATCCTTACCCTCCCACCTACACTCCTGGCACTTGAGAGCATGTATTTCTTTCCTGTTCCTCTTTCTTCCCCCTATGATCTAAACAGGAGACACTTTAGCACAAAAAAGAAAGAGCAAAGTTTATCATCTCCACAAAAAGCCTGAGGACCTACCATACAGTACTGTGAACATAGTAGACAGGGCAAACAAGCAATGACATAGAAAACACTTCTTTTTTTTTTAAAGCCAACTAGTACGGTGTGCTATTTAGCTAGTGTATGGTTTTCTGTAGTTTGCTGGCTGTGTTTTTGAAGCCTGATAAGACCTGGCCATGTAGGATTGCTCTTGTTCTTCCATACCTCAGTTTTGTTTCTGCATCTAATTATTCACAAAGTCCAGAAAGATCCTTATGACTCAAGGCCAATTGTATTTATTTACTTTCGTTTGTCCTGGAGTCCAGTTGGTGTGTTGGCTGGATCATCTGAGAAGCAGATGCCAAGATCGAGTTGGAACTGGAAAAGATTTATAGGAGGTAGCCCTTGTGAAAGATAAAAGGCAGAGGAAGAAGGAGAAGGCAAGAAGAATCTTCAGACCTCAGTTCAGGTCAGATACCTGTTAAAGAGAAGGGGAAGAAAGGAGAAGTGGATAGAATGAGCTTCAGACTGTGGTGCAGCTCCAAGAAGAGTGCTCACAGAAGAATCCTGCGTAGGTACAAGGGAGAGCTCTTGTGCCACTCCTGTGTTCAGTCATTGGTTGGGGGATGTCCAGGTAGCACTTAGTTTCAGCTTGAATACTCAGTCAGATTCTGAAGGCACCCACAGCCACAGATTAGCAGCAGTTTATTTCTTGAAAGTAGATCTCAATGTGGGCACTCCCGCAACTGCTATAGCTGGGCAAAGCGAAGCAGCTTATCAAAGAAAGCTAAGTGCCTAGCAGTAGACGTGAGAGGGTAGATCTAGCCAATGGATTTATGCCATGCGACAAGGATGTGGATACAGATTCATGCATCCATAGACCCACCCACCCATCCACCCATCCACCCATCCACCCATCCACCCACCTATTGCCTTAGATGACAGCAGCAATCTCTGAAACTCCTGTCCGAACAAGAACCTATGCTTGGTGCTGCCTCAGAAACTAAATCTAGAGTTTGCCACTTCTGCTACCACAGCCACGACCTCTGAGTGACAACTAGCCTGTATCTCCACCTAGTCTGCCTCCATCCCTTCTTGTGACTGTAAGTTAACTTACCATACATCTGAGACCAAGTCCTTTACTAAACCCTAATTTCTGCCAGTCTGACACACCTCTTTCTTGAGTCCTAATGGTACTTTGCTCCACTGTACAGACTATAATTTAAGTTACAGCCCTTTGACTCAGTGTTGCAGGCATAAAAGGTGCATGGCAAGTGATGAGGTTCACTGCCATGTCCTTGGGTTCAGGGTCAACGAGAACAACTAAGGAGCAGCAGAGGTGGTAAGATGGCTTGGCTGTATGCCTTCCAGTTCTCAAGTCCCTGAAGCTGTTTACCTTCAAAATGACCCTGGCCTTTGATTATAATATTTCATAGCAGCCTCTCTCCAACTAATATGGCAACCAGCCATGAGAAATCATGGGCATCATTTTGAGAGCACATTATTTTGGAGGATAAAGATGGTAGGATTTTCTAGGGCTTGGCCAGTAATAAAAACAGGTTGATTTTTTAAACAAATGTTCCTGCCAGTTAGAATTTAATCTTCCTCTAAATCAGCAGTCTCTAAGGTCCTTTCCATTTCTTTCACTCTATTACTTATTCTATCAAAGAACATGGATCTCACGATAATAGGAACCAATTCGCCCCTTTTTCTTCCTAGAACAATGTTTACATTTTGGCAGGCCTTCTCTCACGTGGTTTAAAGAACCACATGTGTTTGCAGGCTTTCTATCAAGCAGTTTAGAGAACATAAAACTTACAGTAATATTTTTGGGAAGTAAATTTTATTGTTATGGCTTTAAAACACAATCAAATAAAAACTACAATTCCATTAGTAGTTGAATATTATAATAATAGAGTTGAGAATAAATTTTACTGCTATAAGAACTATAAAACAGCAATAATAAAAAACACTATTATTGTGAATAAATTGTGTTGAGATGACTAACTAGAAAGCTATAAAACACAACAATAAGAGATAATCTAATCACCAGAAAAGATGTGATAATAATTGACCCTTGTTAGTGAGGAGACCACGGCTGCAGTTCATTGGCCCTGAGCGCTCTAGGTTACTGCCTGCATTCCATAAGGTTGCAGAAAGATAATCTTTGGCAGGAGACCACATATTACAGTGAAACCGGACATGGGGAATTGAGGAAAATCCAATTATCAGTGACTGTTAGGAAAGTCCTGTATAGTACTGCCAAATGTCCTCACAACATATTCTTAAAAATTATTTGCAGGTTTCCACTAACAATTTGTATGTATTATTTGACTGTGCATTTCATGCACTTCTTATTTTTATTTATGTTTTTTTTCTTCAGAATAACTTCATGGGATTACATATCTGTTGAGGAGAAAAGCCTATTTAATCTTACTCTTTATTTAAACTACCCATGCATCCCCGAGTCCATCTGGGTCCCATTCTAATTAGCAGAAGCATGGAAAGAAAACACTCTTGTTTACTATGTTTCTCTCTCCCTCTGTGGAACTCACAGCTCCATGAAAACCCTTGCTTCAGAGTTAGGACTACCCAGGTGGCTGCCCTGTCCCTGCATTTGGGTGAGGGAAAAAATACCATGGGTGTTGCATTTTACCCCTCATTCTGAACACCATCAAAATTATCCAAGATTTCCAAATTGATGATATCCCCAGGGGATGAAGGAAGATCATTAACAATGAAGTTTCCACTAGGCAATGGAGGCATGCTGTTGGAATTTTCTATACTTCCTACCTTCACTCTCTGCCCTTTCCTTCTTTAACCAACTCCAGTTGACTTTTGTCCCTATCACATGCCACGTGCTGACTGAACTTGCTCTTTTGAAGGTCTCCATGAGCCTCTATCCTGCTGGATAAGATTGCTAGTTCTCGGTTGTCATCTGACTCGACCCCTTAGCAGCATTTGGCCCAGTGGGTAACTCTCATTTTCTTAAAATGCTTTTCTCACTTGGCTTCTGGGACACAACAGTCTCTCAGTTTTTGACCTACCTCACTGGCTGTTCTTTCTTAACTTCCGTTGCTGGATTCTTCTCTTCTACCAAGATCTCTAAATGTTAGACTGACTGACGCCTCAGTCTTTGTTCTTCTCTTCTCAGTCTATACTTGGACTGTAGAAGGGCTCCTCCGTGTGGCTTCAAACACCACCTCTTACAACCTGAAGAGTCACAAATGTATGCACTTCGCTCCATCTTCCCTTTGAAGTCCAGCCTGCAGTAGCTGCTGCCCACTTAGCAATCTCTTGGATGTCTAAGAAGCATCTCAAAATTATCAGCTCTGAATCGAAGTCTTGACTTTCCATTCCCTCCTCCTTCTACCACTCCTCCTTTGATTTCCCCCATCTCATAAAAAGTCATCACTATTCAGTCCATTTCTTGGCTCCCCAATCTAGGAGTTGTTCTTGACTTCCCTAATTCCCTCACATTTCATATTCATTCCATAAGCATATTTGTCAGGTCTGCTTCTAAAATAAATTCCCAGTGTGACCATGGCTTTCCATGTAACCCGTGACATCTAGCCCGAGGCCCCATCATCTCTCCCCCGGAATGCTCTGGTACCCTCCCTGTTGGTCTTTCTGTCTTCATTCTTGTCCCTCTCTTGCCTACACTCTAAGCAGCAGCCAGAGGAATCTTTTAAAATATCAAAACAAAACCTGTTCAATGATTTCTTAGAATAAAATGCAAAGTCCATACTCTGACCCATGGTTTCTACAAGATCTGGCCCTTGCCTATTTCTTTGACCTCATCTTCCATCACTTTCCCTTGCTCCCACTTCACTTAAACACTGGTTTTCTTCCAGTTCCTCAGTCACACCAAGCTCATTTCTTCCCTACACACGTGGCCCTCTTTACCTAAAACACATTTTCTACAGACCTTTGCATGAACCACATCATTTAGAACTTAACTCAAAAACTGTCTTACGTTGGGACTTCCCTGGTGGCGCAGTGGTTGAGAATCCGCCTGCCAACGCAGGGAACACGGGTTCAAGCCCTGGTCCGGGAAGATCCCACATGCTGGGGAACAAATAAGCCCGTGTGCCACAACTACCGAGTCTGTGTTCTAGAGCCTGCGAGCCACAACTACTGAGCCCGCGTGCCACCACTACTGAAGCTGGCATGCCTAGAGCCCCCGTGCTCCTCAACAAAGAGAAGCCACCGCAATGAGAAGCCTGCGCACTGCAATGAAGAGTAGTCCCCACTTGCCACAACTAGAGAAAGCCCAGGCCCAGCAATGAAAACCCAATGCAGCCTAAATAAATAAATTTATGAAAAAACAATTTTCTTACATCAGTCAGGAATGGCCTCTCTATCTCAATATATTCTTGGCCCATATCTCTCCTTAATTTGATTCCCTTTACTTAAAATTGTATTATTTGTTTGTGAACTTGTTTATTCTTCTCTCAACTCTCCTGTGAATTCCATAAAGGAACTCATTCATTTTGTATTGATATTTTGTCATAGTGCCTGCCTGGTATATAGTGAGTACTCATTACATTTTTGTAGAATGAATGAATAGATGAATGATCATAGAGGGCAAAGGATTTAGATAGATCCCCAAATGCTACGAACTCTATTTAAATCCTCTACTTCTCTGCACTAAAGTTTGCCTTGCTCAATTAGACTTTTAACAGTGATCTTCACTTGAGCCTTTATTTTACTGGTCACTGTTTGAGATTCAAGGCATATCCTGGGTTTGTCTAAAAACAGGGGTTTGTGGAGCAGTGTCTGACAGAGTCCTTTATGTGAGAGGAATGTGTGAGGAAATCCACTTGGGAAAGGATTTAAAATATTTTCACTGCTCAGATATGGAGAGACCTGGGTTTGTTTAAGAATCTGGTGATGTTGTCCATCAGAACAAGAGAAGGCATTTGACCCTAAATAAAGCCTTAGATTGCAGAAGGGAGTAAAGATCCTTCATAATAACCATGCCCACCATGACCAGAGCAGAAGACACATCCCCTATTATACCCAGCGACCTGTGTGGAGGACAGAGCAGGAGTGGTCCGCTCTTGAATATAGGTGATGGGGATTCCTAGAACTGAAGATTTTACATAGGGAAGAAACATTTTTCTGGATTTGGGGGAGCCAAGAGCTTCAGTTAATTTGGTTTTAGCGGATAAAAAAAATCAAATAGTTTTCCACTATTAAAAAAAGTTGTTTGAAGACATGATGGAGTTAATGAAGCAACTGCTCACATTATTTCTGCTGAGACATCCACTAACTGATTTATCTCATCTTGATTGTGGAAGCCTATGCCCTTATGCATTCTCAGAGACACATGACCTGCAGGAGAAGCACAGGATTTTCTAGCTCTCTTTGCAGAAGAATGAAGCCTCTGCTTGGAAACTTGTACCTCCCGAGGTTGCTGGTTCCTGCGGAGCTGGAATATGATAGGTGAGTGTGAAGCTGGAGGAGGGGCTGACTGGTATGATTTAGATTGTCTAGGTGGAAAACTTCTTTTCAAGATCAATGCAGCTCGATTCTCCCCTCTTCCTACCCATACACACCACGACGAGATAAGAATAATAATCACTGAAGTTTTATCATTGAACATTACTCTAATAATCTTTAAATAAATGAGTAGATATCTAAAAAAGATTTCCTAGCACAATGTATGATAAATACCAATAAATATGTCATGTTTTGTAATTGAAAAAAGAAAATTGTAATGAAAATTCCATATCCCTCATTTACATAGTTTCTCAATTGGTAAATCACACTATTCTAATTATTGAGAAAATGTTTAAAATGTTTAAAACTACCAAACAATTTCACTAAGACATAATTACTGTTAATGTTTTTGAATAGATAACTACTTAGCTAATTATGTATATAGTACTATTACAAGAATTTTTCAGTTAAGTTGTATTATAAAAATTTTCCTATGACATTCATAATTTATTGAAAACATAATGCAATCACTAATAATATTCCATCATTGCTACCCTATAAGGCAGAGTTGATTTCTACTGTCATTTTTACACATGATACCATGATGAGGATCCAGCTACATGGCAATTTTTTTGCTGTTATTGAAAATCTTTGATTATTTCCCTAATATAAGTTATAAGAAGTGGAAGCACTGGGTTAGAAGCTTAGAAAAATTCAAGAATCTTGCTACACGTTGCCAAATTGCCCTCTAAAAAAGTTGCATATGTTTACACTTCTAACAATAGTGTATGAAAGCACTTTTTAAGCATTTGCCCATTTGACAGGTGAAAAATACCTACAGTTGACTTATTTTTCATTTTGTTGATTTCTTATAAGGCTAAGTGTTTTGTCTTATTTGTTACTCATTTTACTGGTTTATAAGTTGCTCCTGTCATTTGCTCTTTTTTGTGTTCTTTCCCTATTCATAATGAATAACTTCTTTGAATATATATTAAACATTGTGTGTGTGTGTGTGTGTGTGTGGTTTCCATATAAAGTGTATTTTCCTTTATTCATACATAGTTTGTTATTCTGCACATTTGGTGTATCTCATCTGGCATGTGTGTTTATAAACAGTATTTCCTCTTTTGTTTCATGGTTAAACGAATCTTGCAACAAGCTTGGTCTCACGGAATAGAGAAATCCACTCCAATTTTTGCCCCAGACTAACTGTGCGACCTCAGCCTGTCCCTTAGCTTCATAGACAGTCTGATTTCAGATATATAAAGGGAGTCCAGGATCTATGTGATGCCTAAAGCTGTTTGGACATCGCCATCTCGCGTTTTCTATTAGTTTACTTGGTTTCATATAGATACTGCATTTATTTTCTCTTCTGAGATTCTTCATAGATCAATGGCAAAGACTTATGTAGGTCATAGGACTTTGACTGAAAAAAAAATTAACTTATTTAAAAATATCACAAGCCTTAAAACGTACACATCCTTGGGCCTAGTATCCCTGCTTCTGGAAATTTACACTGAGAAAGCAAACTATGGAAGGAATTGTATGCACTGGGATATAGCTTTATGTACAAGATAAACAAGATATTAAATATTGTAATATTTGGAAACAACCTAAATGCCCCATATTAAGTTATGCAAATGTCAATATGTGACATATGACAATGGGATATTATTTATCCATTAGAATAATAATTATGAAAATTTTAATAGCATGGGGAAAGACATGTTTTATGCTGAAAGATGCAGAACACAAAATGTATCAAAATACTTAAAAAAATAAAAGAAAAAATATGTACCAAAATGGACATTGTTCTCTTTGATTGATATTTTTTTTTCCTTTCCCTCAACTATTCTTCATTTTACAAATATTCTACAAAGAAGATGCATAAAACTTTTGTTTAAAAAAATGATTGCCAAGCCCAGGTTAAATTATGGAAGTGATTTGGCTCAGTGGGACTCAGACAAGATGGCTTCCAGTGGACAGCTGCTCATGACTGCACTTGAGGGTAACATTTCAAATCTGCTAATTCTGCTCCTTATTGACTATTTTCATTTTCATTATTATTTACTGATATAAAATAATGTCCACTTTTATATGGCTCTTACCAACTCAAAACATAGATTAGCTGCAAGTTTTGACACTCTTTATTTACTATGTGTGACGTAATACTAGTCTAGAAAATCTAACAAGGATGACAAGCTTTGTAATCTCTCCTTTGATCATTTAGGGAGGTGGCCTGTTATATACATTGCATACTCCCAATAAAAGTGTAAATCTGTAGAATCATTTAGGATCTAGCACTATGAATCAAATGCTTTGAAATTGTTCATCCTCTCTGACCTACTAGTCCCATTCCTGGAATGTAACTCAAGGAAATAATCAGAAATGAGCAAAAAAATCATTAACTCCAGAATTATTTACTGTAAGATAAAACCAGAAAGGGAAATGGCTTTAATATCCAGCATAGCTGACAATATTTATGTGCATGATGCTATTAAATATATACTTACTGTCAAACATTATGCAGTCATTAAAAATAATGTTTATAAAGAGTTTTTATTGGTTTGAGAAAATGTCTCTGGTAGAATATATAATAAAAAAGGAGGGAATACAAAATTATATATAGGTATAATCTGCACTGTATTTATGAAAAAAATATGCACAGATAACAGACTGAAAGGAAATATGCCAAAATATCAACAATGGTTAACTCAGGGAGGTGGGATTGTAGAGGATTATTCCTTCCTTCTCTTTTTTATTTTTCTCCTCTCCATACTTCCTAAAATTTCCACTTATAAGCATATGTTAATTTTGTAAGAAGGAAAAAAAAAACTTTGAAAATACATTACTATCATGAAATATTCATGTAACTGTTTCCTAAGTATTTAAAATACAAAATTTTCCTCAATATTCATTAGGTCTTTTTGCCTCTTTTTACATTCCAGTCAAAATTTCATCAGGCAATCTTTGATGTACAGTATTTATTAATAATGTACCACCAAAGCATCTTTTTCTCTGTTAAACATTTTATGAATTCCTGTTAAAAAAGAATACACAAAGTACAATAATCTCTTCATTTGGTCGGTGAGATGAGACTGGTGGTAATTTGGGGGATTAGCCAGTTTTTTCCTTCTTTCTCTACATGTATTATGCATCACCCAAGTAATTGCCTAGAAACAGGGAACAGCCTTTTCTAGGTTTACGGTTTAAACATTGTTTGAACTAAGTATCTGGGGTTTTGAGGTTTAAGTATTGTGTTTAATTTCATGTTAAAATGATATCAGGGTTTTCACTCAAATCCCGTACGCATCACTTTTTTTTTGCATATTATATGGACCCAGTCATTCAGTGCTGGACTTAGGAGGCATCATACTCACACATTTTGCAGACATTAGCTGGGGGAAAGCCAAATGTTGGTGCTTGATGGTGCCCAGTTACCTTTAATTTATTCCCCTCCATATTGTGAAATTGCCTGGGAATACCAGCCCAATTGAAACAAGAATCCACCAGCTGCCAGGACTGCTTTTTAGTGTAGTCACTTTCCTACGGCACTGAGTAGATGACGGTGATAAAGAAAGACTTGAACATTTGCTGAACTATGTGAAGAAATGAACCGCGTCGCTCTGAGCAGCCACCATCCCTGGTCCCAATATCGCGTGAAAGCATCCCCAGTGATCTCATTTCCTGGCAGGACAGCCAGTGTGAGGAATGAGAAAGAAGGAAGGGCTGAGAAGACTCTTCTCATTTGCTTCATTTCCTCTCCTCTCTCCATTTTGAAAAAGCACTGAAACTATTTCCCGATGAATTTATAATGCTGATACTTATTTTGCTTTCTATGCAGTCCAAATCAGAGATAGACAATTTATAAAAATAGGCTAATAAATATTTTATGCTTATTTTCTAGAGTATAGTAAAAGTATAATTTAGCCTCTGTAACAAAATCTTCACCCCAACACACTGGGATAATAGCTTCTACCTTAAGGATTGTTGTTAGAATTATATGTAGGAATATATATATATATATATATATATATATATATATATATATATATGATATGATATATATACCTTAGAACAGTTCTGGCATGCATAATTGCTTATAAAATGTTGGTTGTTATTATTACTGGCTATACTTCAGTTTGGAATTCTCCCTCTCCTGTCCTCAGTACATTTAGTGCACCGTGTAATTGGTAATCAGGCTCTAGCTTATCATACCTCACATTTTATTATTTGATGGTGAAGTTATTTTGCTTTCCATGTGTTTATGTCTCACTTCCTTAAGTGGATTTTAAGCTCTGTAAGAAAGAAATCTATGTTCTATTACTACTACTATTATCTATTATCACTTTTGCAAAGAGTACCAAGTGCCGTTGTGTTGTTGAATGAATTACGATAACAATGCAAATGCTTTGACTGGTGCTTAGAATATAGTGCCCAATAATGGTTAACTAGTGTTATTATAATAGGTATATGTTTGCTGATTATTTGATAAGCACACGAAATGTACTCCTGAAAATTTATGTGTAAATTGAATTTTTTTGAATTTTAAACACACCAAGGGATGTATGTATTTTCCTTATAAAATGATGTTTTGTAAATAATCAGCCTCAACATATTACACCTGTATATATTTTTATATTGAAATTCCTCATTCTGAAGCACTCTAGCTTACCTTTAAAAAATCAAATAAATGATAAATATTAGAAACGAATCCCTGAAAAACATGGAAAAGCATATTGCTCCTCAACTATTACAATTTTAATGACATTTGTTTCTTGTAATCTCCTTCTAAAATTCATTTCATTGTTTTAACTAACTATCTAGACAATCCTATATCATGAGCTTTTCGTGGACAAGCTAAACAAAGTAAAATTCATTTAACAATAAAACATTTACAGTTTTGAAGATAAAAACTTCTGCTAAAGTCAGATTATTAGTAGTAGTAGTAGTAACAATTAAAGTCATGGAATTTTGTAGAGAAATTGATTTCCATTAGAGTGGGTGATTATGGTACATGGTGTTAATTGAACAGATTAAAAAATTAAAATGTAGTCAATCCAGTTACTGGAGTTATGTAGATGTGAATAGAACTTGAGTTTTAATTAATTCTATCAAAATATTTTGTAGTTTGGTATTGTTTGAAGATAACACTAGTTAGATGGCTGAATTATTCTCAATGTAATTTTTATTTTCAATGTTATTGCAGCAAAATAGGGCTTTTACTTAGCTTTGTTTTGAATTACTACTGTGTTTTAACATTTATTAAGGGTTAACTAGGTTCCAGAAATTTGCTTATTTTTAAATGTAGATTAACTTATTTAGTCTTCATAAGAATCCTTTGGTAAGGTGTTATTATTCCCATTTTACAGATTAAAAAATGAAGGCTTAGGGAAAGAGTAAATATAATACCAGAATGTTCAGAAAGAAAAATGTGGGAAAATAGATGAAAGTCATTGAAACATTAGCTAATTAGATCTCTAACATGTTTCCTTGTCACTATCCAAACGTTTACATCTCAGCTTCTCCAAAATCTCACAACCTAGTGCTATTAACACAGAAATCACTTCAAATATATTTATTGGGTAAATGAATGATCAGTTGGTATGCTCTCATAATGAAAATATAACCCTACTTTTGCTTAGGTAAAGTCTTTTAGCAAGGGAATTAGAACATTTATCCAACATTTGTATGGCTTAGAGAGAGGACTAGTTGTATGACTTACTAGCTCTGTGATTGTTTGCAAGTTACTTAATTTCCCTTGGCTTCAGTTTCCTTATTTGTAAAACATGGACGATAACATTTCACAGGGCTGTAATGTGAATAAATCATATAATGGGCATGATTGTGCTGGCACAATATCTGGCATAAAGGCGAGGCATTGAATAGCTTTATTAAACGGTTTGTCAAAATATAGACCATAAATAGTAATCTAAATAGGCCTATATGTATTATAGAAATTGAATCAATAATTAATAACCCTACAAAACAGAAAGCACCAAGCCCAGAGGGTTTCACTGGTGAATTCTATGAAACATTTAAGGAAAAAGTTATACTGATTCTCTACAATTTCTTCCAAAAGATAGAAGCAGAAGGAATACTTTTTAATTCATTCGTTGAGGCCAACATTACCCAAATACCAAAACCAGGCAAAGACATTATGAGGAATAAAAGATTATAGACGAATATCTCTCATGAACATAGATGTAAAAATCCACAACAAAATATTAGCAAATTGAATCAAAAAAAGTATAAAAAAATTATACACCATGTCCACTGACGGAGATTTATCCCAGATATATATGCAAGACTATTTTAACATTTGGTAATCAATTAATGTAATCCATTACATCAATAGGCTAAAAATTAAAAAATCACATGATCATATCAATAAAGGCAGACAAAAACATTTGACAAAACCCAATCAATGATCCTGGAACAACTGGACATCCACACACACACAAAGTGAATCTAGACACAGACCTACATTCTTCACAAAAAATTAAGTCAAAATGGATTTTAGAACTAAATGTAAAATGAGGATAACTTAGGAGAAAACCTAGATAACCTTGGGAATAGTGATGACTTTTTAAATACATCACCAAAGGCATGATCGATGAAGTAAATAACAGATAACCTATACTTTATTAAAATTAAAAACTTTCTTCCTTCAAAAGCCAATGTCGAGAGAAGGAGAAGTTGAGCTACAAAGTGAAAGAAAATATTTGCTAAAGATACATCTGATAAAGGACAGTTATCCAAAACATACAAAGAACTCTTAAAACTCAGCAATAAGAAAAGAGGCAACCTGATTTAAAAAATGGACAAAGGACATGAACAGACACCTCACCAAAGAAGATATGCAAATGGAAAGTAAGCATAGGAAACATTGCTGGAGGAAATGCAAAATGGCACAGTCGCTTTGGAAGACAGTTTAGTAGTTTCTTACAAAATTAACATACTCTTGCCATATGATCTAGCAGTCATGCTCCTTGGTATGACCCAAATGAATTGAAAACTTATGTCCACAAAACGCTGCACACAGGTGTTTATAGCAGCTTTATTCATAATTGCCAAAACTTGGAAGCAACCAAAATATCCTTCAGTAGGTGAATGGATAAATAAACTGTGGTAATCCAGGCAATGGAATATTATACAGCACTGAAAAGAAATGAACTATCAAGTCATTAAAAAGACATGGAGGAAAGTTAAATGCATATTACTAAGAGAAGGAAGCCAATCTGAAAAGGCTGTATACTGTATGATTCCAACTATATAACATTCTGTAAAAGGCAAAACTAATGAAAAGATCAGTGATTGCCAGACCATAGAAGATTTTTAGGGCAGTGAAACTCTTCTGTATGATACTATAATGGTGGATACATGTTACTATATATTTGTTCAAATCCATAGAAAGTATAACACCAACAGTGAAGCCTCATGTAAACTATGGACTTTGGGAAATAATGATGTGTCAATGTAGGTTCGTTTATTATAAAAAATGTACCACTCTGGTGTGGGATGTTGATATTGGGGGAGGTTGTGTGCATGGGGGTGGGTGGGGGGTGGACAGCAGGTATATGGGAACTCTCAGTATTTTTCATCCAATTTTGCTGTGAACCTAAAACTTCTCTAAAAAAGTAAAGTTTATTTAAAAAAAATAAACTGTTGCATAAAGATTCTTACAATTATTTACAGTATTGTGGTTAATATTTCAGGCTTTTCAGTCAGGCTGTCAGGGCTTAAATTCTAATAATACTTTCCCTGTGACTCAATTTCCTCATCTCTGAAATGGGGATAATAAGAATATCTTCTCTTAAAGTTTTTGAGAGAAGTAAATGAGATTTAAATTGCTTAACCCAGTGAGTATCTCGCAGTAAGTTTCAGTTCAATAAATCTTAGCTATTCTTTCTTATACAAATTTAAAAGTGTGTTTATCTACAACATCTTGCTGAATTATCCAAGGCTCCTTGCAAAGTGGGAATGGCTGTCCTCAACCTGCAGATGATGAAACTGCAGTTCAGAGGGACTCCATGGTACCCAAGGTCTCACAATTAGTAAGTTGCAGAGGCAAGACTCCAACACTGACTTTTGTCCTCAAAATGCTGTGCACATTGCTTCCTACTACCTTTTTCATCAACCTTCCAACCCTCATGTTATCCTGGTTTCTTCATCAATTTTTGTCTGTATTTCTTCCCTTTGCAGATCTGTAGCACAACAAAGAAGCTGTGGATAATGTAGTGAGCCCATGGAGGATTCTGGAGACATATTCCTATAACAGATACCACCCCATGGGGGAGGTGAGTATGGACACGTTGGTGGGAGCGTTGGTGGTGGTCACAACCTACTTTAGGATGGGCGAGGGATAGTTCACTGTTAATATCCATAGACTAGAGAGTCTCAGAATGGGAGGTTGAGGTTTGCCTGTGCACTGAGGTCAAGGGATTCCCAAACATCACCCCCTGGCCATCACCATTAAAGATACAAATCCTAGTGATATGAAATAAAAAGGCAAAACAACAAAAAGAAAAAAGAAGAAAAGAACACACCAACCAGTTTTGTTTGTGTAAACATGGATCAAAATTAAACGTTACTCTTGTTAATCAAGTCTTTAGCTGGTTTAAGCTGGGCAGGGCCAATGCGTATATGGATGTGGGACATGGGTGGTGAAGCCTTCTGATTGAATCCTACTTAGCCAAAAGTGTGGTATTTTCAGTAGGATGCAGGGAGCACAGGCAACAGCTCTCAAATGGGGAAAACTTTTTTTTCAAAGAAATATTTGTATTGCTACTAAGATAAGTTTAGTGGTTTCTAAAACTGGATACAGTAAAAAGTATATAAGTATATATGTAGTGTGTGCTGTGATGTTATGTAAAACTTCTTTTGAAGTATAAATTTCTAAAAATAGAATTACTGGGTTAAATGATATGCACATTAAAATTTTTGACATAAATGCACAAGTTGCCCTCCAACCAGGCTTTACAATTTATTTCCTCAGTATTGGGGAATATATTAATATTTTCCAGAATTTTTTTCAAAAAGTACAAGAATTTACATTTTCAGGGCTTCCCTGGCAGTCTAGTGGTTAAGACTTCTCCTTCCAATGCAGGGTGTCTGGGTTTGATCCCTGGGCAGGGAGCTAAGATCCCACATGCCTCTGGGCCAAAAAATGAAAAAAACATAAAACAGAAGCAATATTGTAACAAAATTCAATACTTAAGAAAAAAAAAGAATTTACATTTTCTTCTGTAACAATCACCCCAAAGTACTGAAGTTTCTTAGATTTTTTTTTTTTTTAAACAAGATCCAGTAAGACCCATGAGAAGTATATGTGCTGGTATCAGAGATGAGTCACACCTGGCTTGGCCACTTGCTCTGTGACCTTGACCAAGACAGTTAACCTCTTTGTTCCTCAGTTTCCTCATACATGAAAAAGGAATAGCAGTACCTATCCTGCAGCTTTGAGAGTAAATGAAATAAACTACACTTCTACTGATTAAGCAATAAATGATAGTCAGGAGGTCTCATGGCCATTTGAAGGCTGTGTGATTGTACAATGTTTCAGAAGTGTTATACTGGATTGTTGAAATTGATAATTCTCAATCATTTATGTGTAAAGTTCAACAGGGTGTCCTAAGATTGGGTGGCAGAGTAGATCTTTAAAGAATATGGGAGGAGGGGAGGTCATAATTCATTAGTTTAGTCTTCTAGTTTGTGTGCTAATAAAGAGCGAAGAGTTCAGAGTTCAGTATCTTGATGAAAGAAGCAATTATCTTAATTTAGAGGCAAGCAAAGGATCTTCTTATTGATAACCTCAGTCCTCCCTGGCTGTTTCAGATCTATCAGTGGATGAGTGAGATAAGGGAGAAGTACACGGAAGTGGTGACGTAGCATTTCCTAGGAATGACCTATGAGAGCCGGCCCATGTATTATTTGAAGGTGAGTGAGAAGGCTGAGAATTAGAGTCCCACTCAAGGATATTTATGTACTATCCAGAGGCTCTAGTCAGAAGTATAGACAAGGTTAAAAGAGGCAAGACAGAGAGACTTGGCTTTTCCAAAGTCTTGATTTTAAAATTCAAAACTTGGTGGGGAGGGATAAATTGGAAGATTGAGATTGATACATACCCACTACTATGTATAAAATTGATAACTAATAAGGACCTACTGTATAGCACAGGGAACTCTACTCAGTACTCTGTAATGACCTATATGGGAAAAGAATCTAAAAAAGAGTCCAAATACATATATCCATATGTATTTATATAACAGATTCACTTTGCTGTGCACCTGAAACTAACAAAACATTGTAAATCAATTATACTCCAATAAACATTTTTTAAAAATTAAATACTTGTAAATGCTTACATTTACAAGTATTTAATACTTGTAAATGTAATAAATAAATACTTGTAATTGCTTATTACTTATTGCTTATTACTTGTAATAAATAAATACTTGTAAATGCTTACATTAATCATGAGGGTGGAATCATGTTCTGGAGTAAAGAGAATTTGGAATGGTTGGGTGAGACCACAGGCGTAGGACTTAAAAATAAAGTCCCAGAAGTAAGAACTTATCCCTTAGTTTTCTTCACGCTTGGCCTCCCTCGTCCCCACTAAGACTGAGGAACTTAGAATCGTGGAGGGTGGCTGGAAAGGACCTTAGACTTCCTGGCTGAGAGGTTTCCAGCTTGTGCTCTGTGAAGGCCTGGGTGCCTCCGGTGCTCCCACAGCGGAAGGGGGACGGGGTGGGGGGCTGCATAAGGGAGAAATCCCCAGTTCACTTCTCATATGTATTTTGAGTTTTTACAAAATTTTCTTTTTTAACACATTTTTTCCCCCATAAGAATGTTTGAACATCATGGACAACCTTTATTTTTGGTTCCTTCATTTTATAAGGAAACAAAGACCCAGAGAAGTGAAGTGACTTGTACGAGGTCACACAGCCAGACCGTAGCATAGCCAGAGGGATAACCCAATCTCCAGGCTCTCTGCCCTTTTAACATGTGATACGATGAAAAGTGTCTGAATAACCACTTTTCCACAGGGCCAGGCCTTCTTGGCTCTCAGTTTTGGAACAGTGATTTTTCAATCCTGGCTGCTTAATACTGACGCCTGGGCCCCATCCACAGAGATTCTGAGCTAATTGCTCCAGGATGGGGCCCAGACACCTTTTGAAAGCTCCCTAGGTGATCCTACTGTGTAGGCAGGTTGACAACAACTGCACCTAACCAGTGGTTTTCAAAGGGTGGTCCCTCGACCGGCAGCATCAACATCTCCTGGGAACTTGTTAGAAATGCACATTCTTGGGGGGTCTAACTACAGATCTACTGAATCAGCAACTCTGTGGGTGGGCCCAGCAATCTGTGTTTTAACAAGCCCTCCTCCAGGTCATTCTGATGCACACTCATGTTACAGAAAAACAGTGCATTTCTAACAAGTTCCCAGGTGGTGCTGATATCGCTGGTCCAGGACTACCCTTTAAGAACCGCTGCCAAAGTAGTTTGGCATTAAGAACTAGCGTTACTTTATTCACTGTAGACACGTTAATTTACAAAGCACATCCCCAAATTCAAGAATTACTAACAACTACAAACAAATCTCGGTGGCTCTGAAGTAGAATTTACCCAGGAGCTGAGTGAGTATTTGGTTGATATGTTAAGTGTGGGCCACCTACCAGCCTGATTTTTCCATAGGCCGTCAAACTCTGAGCTGAGTCAGCCAAAAAGACCTCTAAACATCCTTTGCCTAGGACGTATTTGAAAGAATAGAATTGACACATAACGAGGAGGCAATAAAGATAAACATATGGTCATATACATAGACTCATAAATAAAAGGGGTGATTACAAGAGAGAATTAAAGTAAAGGGTAGATTAGGAATTATGCCAGGAGCTTTGAAAATGGGTGAGGCTAAAAGGGAAAACGTCCTTGAATATGATGAATCCAGCCCATATTTATTTCAGTTCGTAAGTTTCTCACAGGTATAGAGGGAGAGCCTTCATCAGCCCAGCTCCCAAGAGCTTCCAATGAGTAGCATGAGTCCAGGCCATTTACAAACCAAAGCAAGATGTGACTGTGACAAACATGGGCATGTTCACAGCTTCTTCTCCACCAAAGAGAATCCGTAATTGCCAGGTTCATTCCTACCTATCCCACCTCTGAAAGAGGAGGGAATCTTTCTTTCTTGAGTGAGTACAAGAACAACAAATGGGGAGAGGAGAAAGAAGATTGGGTCAGCTGGGACTGCAGGAGTCTCTAAGGAAAGAGGAAGGTAACGAATGTAATAAGTATCGCAGGAGATTATGCATTTGGATCCTTCCACAGTTTCAGGAAGCTTAAATGCAGACTGGGGTTCAGTTTCACTACCTTTGAGTCATGCACGTTACCACTTGTGCACTTTACCGCTCTGAGTCAGCCCTGTGTGGTAAGGTTTTATAAGGCTTATGGAGACTTAGCCTCTCAGTTTGTGGTTTATGCGTTTATTTAAAGTTAGGGAATAATTTAGGATATGGGGAAGACCAGGCTTTGCATGGGGTACACGGAGGTGTCAGCTTGTGGTCCTAAGAACAATAGCCAAGGTAACCGCAGGAGGCGGTTGGCAGCATGGCCAACAGAAGGGTCATATTGGTGGGTGTCTCTGCCAGCATCCTTGCCTCATCCTTGAAACCACAGAGTGGAAGGAGACAGGTACCTCCAGGGGAATAAAACAACCTGATAACTTTGCTCGGTGGCCTCAATCATAAGCCATTGTTTGATAATGAAATATGAATGTCTCCTCCAGCTCAGCCAACCATCCAATAACCCCAAGGAGATTATCTGGATGGACTGTGGAATTCATGCCAGGGAATGGATTGCCCCTGCTTTTTGCCAGTGGTCTGTGAAAGAGTAAGTGTCTTTCACTTTCTCATAATGGTTAACCACCCCACAAAATACCTGTCATGTCTCGGCTTTGGAAAGCAGGTTTCTTTCACATCTTGGCAAGGCAGCTTTCCACTGAGCTGCTCCTTCACCCCAAGGGAAATGGAATTCATAAGTAGCTTCACTGAAAACTGAGTTAGTTGTTCTGTTCTCTTTCTAATGCACCCAAAATTATCTTTATTGGAAGGTAAACAAATCTAAATGGAGAAGAAAATACATCTTGGAAGTCAGAGATGAGTTTGAATCCTGGAGCTCTTTCTAATAGTCTTGTGCAAAATTTCTATCACTAGGACCCCTAGTTTTTTACCTGCAAAAGGTGTATGAAATGACTACTTGAACGTAATCATGAAGAGCACACAATTGTGTGGATTAAGAGATTAACACATGGAAACTACCTGGCACCGTGAATTCTTGCGTATTACCTATATCCCTCCTTTGAGGGAATAAGAAAACTTTAAAATTAATATAAGATACTTTTTGTGTCAGTCTTTTCAGAAACCCAAACATAATTCAACCCACAAATTACAGTTCTCAAACTGTGGTTCCTAGACCCATAGCATCATCATAACTGGGAACTTGGAAGAAATGCAAATTCTGGGTTTCCACATCACCACCTCTTACCTACTGAATTGGGGCTGGGGGTGGAGATGGAGGGTGGGCAGGCTGTAATTCAAAAAGTCCTCCAGCAAGAAAATCCACTGCAATGAGAAGCCCACGCCCCACAAGGAAGAGTAGCCCCCCGCTTGCTGCAACTAGAGAAAACCTCAGCGCAGCAAGGAAGACCCAACACAGCCAAAAATTAAAAAAAAAAAAAAAAAAGTCCTCCAGGTGATTCTGATGCATGGTGAAGTTTCAGAAAGACCGCCATAATGAACGGGACAGTTGAGGCAGGATTGGATGGCAAAAGTTGGATGTTCAGTCACCACTTATGATTAAGTTGAAATTGTTAGAAAATTAAGAGAGAAAAGACCTCTTCCCAGGATCATTCCAAATGTTTCTCTATTAAATATCCAGATTCTACAGAATTATAAAGACAACTCAAGGATAAGAAGTTTCCTTAAAAACCTGGACTTCTATGTGCTTCCGGTTCTTAACATAGATGGTTACCTCTATACTTGGACAACGGTGAGTACATCGAGTTTGGTCCTGGGATGGGTTCATGAACTAGATCTTGTCTCGGGTTCATTTTCCTGACCTCAGTCACTGCAGCTATAAAAATGTTTTGGGGCTTCCCTGGTGGCGCAGTGGTTGAGAGTCTGCCTGCCGATGCAGGGGATGCGGGTTCGTGCCCCGGTCCGGGAGGATCCCACATGCCGCGGAACGGCTGGGTCCGTGAGCCATGGCCGCTGAGCCTGCGCGTCCGGAGCCTGTGCTCCGCAACGGGAGAGGCCACAACAGTGAGAGGCCCACGTACTGCAAAAAAAAAAAAAAAAAAAAAAGTTTCTAAATCATACCACTCCATAATTAAGAGCCTCTGTTTCCAGAGACTATGAATTCCTCCCCCTCCCCCACCCCGGCTCCCCCAGCCCTTCGTGGGACCCCTTTCTCTGTAACAGCCTTTCTGGCCCGGTATGTGAATCAAGCCCTTCCCTCCCACCTTGTCTGGTGAAACAGGTCTTTATCCCTATCTCTACTCATCAGTCTTCTGCTTCCAGAAATGTGCAGAGACCATCTCTGATGCACCTGGAACAGCCTTTTCCCATCTGCCAAGCTATTTCCCTTTCGCCCTTTATCACTTGGACCTAAAATAATGACTCTCTGAAGTTTTCCCGATTAAGCAGATTGCGTCCACCAGGCACTGTTAATCTGCTCGTGAGGGAAAGGCCAAACTACCCCTCCAATTTGATGGTTTACACGTATATACACTTTGGGTTGTACAGATGTTCCTGTTATTGGGGGTTGCTAGCCCATCTGGGGGACTAAAAATTATATGCACAAGCTTCATAATGTTGAGGCAATTTTTCCAGACAATCCTAAGGAACCATTTTTCATATTCGAGGACCACCCATCATCACTAACACTGTGATTCATGAGACCTTAGAATGGCAACTTCCCTATGTTCCTCTGTTACAGGATCGGCTTTGGAGGAAATCCCGTTCATCCCATAATAATGGCATGTGTTTTGGGACAGATCTCAATAGAAATTTCGATGCATCCTGGTGTAGTTAAGTACATGCTTCGTAGATGAACTGATGAATAAGGACACACAAAACAAATGGAGCAGAGAAGCCAGAAAAGAGGTGAATTACTAGAATTAGTACTATTTATATATATACCTTTTGAAATAAACATCTAATTCTGTACAGCTTTCTGGACTTCCTGGTCAGTGTTACTCTCTCTAAAGAGGTGATATTATCTATACAGTAAGAACAGCAACACTGAAATGAAGGACTCTTTTCAAGTGAGACTGGCTAAAAAAGGGCAAAGAAGACCTAGACCAGTGTGAATAATTTTGAAATCCATCATTTTGTTTTAAAATATACGAATTGTTATAAAGGAAAATCAGAGAAGCATCCTTGCAAATTATTTTACAGCAGGAGGGCAGAAGTAAACAAGGCAAACATTTTCTTCTCCTTAAGGCAGTTTCATGTTTCTGAATCTCAACAAGTCCAATGGATTGGAAACAAATAGAGGTACGGATGGTTAAGAGCAGTCTGGCTAAAAACCAGATGGGAAAGGTTAACATTCAGACTTGGCGGCCCTGTGGTATTGAAAAAATTGCTTCATCTCTAGGCTTTAGTTTTCTCTTATTTTTAAAACGTGGCTCAGAGTAATACCATCTTATCAGTAGGTTGTTGTGGAGATTCAATGAGATGCCACACAGGAGGGGCTTAGCACAGTGCCCTGCATGTAAAAGGTGCTCTGTTGTTGGTCCTTATTATTACTGGTGAGAAGGACAGACTACAAAATAGCTTTTTGTGTTTTTTTTTGTCCTTGCGAAATAGCTCTAATGAGACTCAAGCCAGTAAGACAGCAAGAGATATACTTAGGGCAACAAGACTATAACAGAGTCTGACCCTGGAACCCAGGAACAGGTTCCCAAGCATTTGTTTCAGGGACCACCAAAGGTTTAAGTGAAAGATTACTGAAAATGCCATTCCATTTTGCATCTTCCTTCCCGGGCCACATAAGCAGGGGTCTGTTTCTAAATCTGCACGTCAGTCCTCCTGCCTTCCTGAGTTCCTCCTTGAATGACTTATTTTAGCAGGACAAAATTAGACAAGCAAAGGCAAGCCTTAATTCCACCCACAGATGTCCTGAGCAAGGCTGACTCCTTGACCTTGGTCAGTGCTAAACGGAGATCGTGATGCCTTCCTTGGGGTTTCCTGTATGTTTCAGGTATCGGTGCATCTCACAACTGCCAAGATTTAACATTCTGTGGGACAGGACCCATGTCTGAACCAGAGACTAAAGTTGTTTCCAGCTTTATCGAGAGCAGGAAGGAGAACATTGCCTGCTTCCTGACCATGCACTCTTACGGGCAGCTCATCCTCATGCCTTATGGCTACACCAAAAATAAATCAAGTAACCATGAAGAACTGGTAAGACCATTGAGCCAGAGCCTTGAGAAGCCTCAGCACGACCCTGATTCTTTCCTGATTCCCATTTCTGGGGTTTTGGCTCCAGCCTCGCTTTTGTTCCCTTTGCTTTTCCTTATTTCCTTTCTCCTGCTTTTCACACCTTGCCAGACGCCTGCTGGGAAGGCTTCAGGTTAAATGCTGCCTTACCTGCATTAATTAACTACCTATTTCAAAAAGTGTCAAGTTGGGAGACATCTTAGGTATTCGTGTATAATATAAATGAGATGATTATGTTAATAATCTGCAGGAATGCGCTTTCATTTCTGTAAATTCTCTTGAAGCTCCGTTCAGCAATTATAGCTTTTGAACCGTGCTTTAAAGAACTTCCCAGCTGTTAGTGGAATATGGCATATCTAAAATAACACGGCTAAATAATATCTGCTCTCTTCTCTGCTAAACACAATGCTTTATTTTCTTCTAAACTATGCCTCTAGTATTTGCCTAGGAATATTTGTAAGGGGAAGTGCTAGTGAAATTCAAGCTGGGGCAGGGAAAGTCTGCTTTGTCTTATCCAGGGTCCTTCTCTGAAGCTGTGTTTACCCAAGTCCTGGTGGGCAGAATTGTTGAAAAGGACTGGGCTCTTTGCCTTTTTGTGAACCTGAGAACAATAGAACTAAGTCAAAGAAAGGGTCAATTTATAATTGTTGTAGTTATTTGTTATCTTTTCTTAAAAGTTATTTTTTCAGTTTTTAGTTGTGGTAAAACATACATAATATAAAATGTACTGTCTTAACCATTTTTAAGTGGACAGTACAGTAGTGTTAAGTATATTCACATTATTGTGTAACCAATCTCCAAAACTTTCATCTTGCATCATTGAAATGTCTCTACCCATTAAACAAAAAATCCACATCCCCCTTGTCCCTGTTAACCACCATTCTACTTTCTGTCTCTATGAGTCTGACTATTCTAGTTACCTCATGTAAATGGAATCATACAGTATCTATCTTTTTGTGACGGGCTTATTTCACTTAGCATAAAGTCTTCAAGCTTCACACCTGTTGTACCATGTGTCAGAATTTCCTTTTTTTTTTTTAAGGCTGAATAATATTCCATTGTTATGTATATACCACATTTTCTTTATCCATTCACCCATCAATGGTCATTTGAATTGTTTCCACCTTTTGCCTACTGCAAATAATACAGCTATGAACATAGGTGTACAAATATCACCTTGAGATCCCATTTTCAACTCTTTGGGGTATATACTCAGCAGTAGAATTGCTGAATCGTATGGTAATTCTATTTTCAACTTTTTGAGGAACCATCGTACTGTATTCTACAGCAAGTACACCATTTTCTGTTCTTTCCAATAGTGAATTAGAGTTCCAGTTTCTCCACATTCTCACGAACACTTGTTATTTTCTGCATATCTTTAAAAAATTGTTTTTTAAAACAAGCTCCTCATTATCAATAAATGCTGGGCTGGATAGGGGCTAATCTTGCTCTGTTCTTAAGATCACAGAAGGCTGGTGGCCCATTGGCTCTGTCATTCCTCTTGTCCCTCTCCCACTGGAACATCACCCATAAAACACAGGTCTGGGCACTAAAAGAAAAACCACTATAGATCTTTGCTGAAGGCAGCCCTTCCCCCCAGAAGTCAAAAATATCTGTCAGTACCCCAATGTCTTTCCTGCAATTGTTTTCGGACATTTGTACGACGTGATCATTTTGCAAGAGGTGGAGATAACATTTACCTATAACTTTAAAAATTACAAAGAGATTTTATGGCCATTACTTCATCTGATCCTCATGACAATATAATAAGCTCATTTTGGAGATGTAGAAATTAAGACCTTGAGTTAATTATATTTCTAAAGTCCCTGTAGACAGTAAATGTTGGAGTCTGGGCTTGGAACTCATGTCTTTGGACTCCAGAGGCCACATTCATCTGACCACAGAACACTGCCTTTCTCCACTCAGGAAGGGTTTGCAACTTCTGGAAGCTGTCATCGACTTAGATGCCCAGTCCACTGTGTCCTATATCCTCCTCATTTCTGTGCCAGAAGTTCTATTTCTTCAGTAAAGAAATGTACAGAAACAGAAATTTTAGTCAAGAAGCCCAGAACCCTCCTTACTTCCCAATTCCTGTGATATTTGCCATAAATGTTTACTTTCTGCTTAAAGGATTCTGTGACAAATACAAATGAACAACCTAAGTCAGGCCATTATAGATATTTGATGGGACAGGCCTTCTACCAGCAGAAAAAAAGAGGTCTATATACTCCGGTATTTTTCTAGAGAATTTAATTTCCTTTTTAGGTTCAGGAAAGCAGTTACTACATCTCCGTTTTTGCAAGGTTTGTATTCAAATGTCACAGGGTCTTGGACTGATGATTGGCTGTCTCATTAGAGCCCTCTGGCCACAGAGGGGGCACTGGCATTGCCGTTACCAGAAGGTGGAATTCGAAGATGGGAATTACTGGCCATCCTCAATACTCTGTGTAGAGACTGGAAAATTGAATTGAGAAAGATTGCTTCAATTCTGTATCTCTTACCGCCTTAGGTGTTGAAGAATTAGCATAACATTCATCACTAAGACTTTTCCATAAAAAGACTGAAAATGTTGCCACCATGTATCAAACTCATAAAAGCTAGTTAGCAGTGTTTTTAGGTTCTTAGTGATAAGCTTTGATAGAGTACACAAAGATAGAATCACACCAACTGTTCAAGGAGTTTTCCATTTCTGGTATATTTACAACCACCAGAGACTAGTAATTAATCTCTATGTATTTACAAAACCAAAAATTTGTAGAAATCTTCATAAATATTATACTGTATGATAGACAACTTGGCAATCACTAAGTAGGGGAAACAGAACTATATATACCCTCATTCTAAACTGCTCTGGAGATTAGAATAGCTATAAGAAATCTAATGTTTCAAATGCTGATATTCTTTGCATTGGAACCCTTTCCATATCAGCCCCTGTATCCCATTCCAAACTCCATCCTCCCACACCCATGCCAGGGCCTTAATCAATCTTTTTGAGTGCTTGCCTGTGAATATATGTCTACAGGAAATTCTCTGGGCCCAGTGAAGAAGTTATTAAGCAGGCATGAGGTCTTTAACAATGTAAATTATGCACTACTAGCAAAGGGTTTTTATTATTTTGACTAAGAAGGACAGCAGAGCAATTGGCTCTCTATGGCCTTGCAATATAGTGTCAAAAAGAAAGAGAAGAATAATCAAGAGTTTGACCCTTTGAGATAGAAGGCAGAGTCTAGGGGAATCTTCATTTCATCTTCTCAGAAAGGACCAAACCCATAAGCTAAGGATCACAACTGTGTGCTTATCATATATGTTATATTTCTTACTCCTATCTACTTGCCCATGGTAATTGCTTGTGGAATCATTAAAAAAAAAAAATCAAAAGTTCTTTTGTCAATAAAGAAGAGGAAACTGGGAGACTCTTTCCCTCCCCACAGCCAAGATTTGAGGAAAGGGAGCAATATAGGATAAAATAAGTGAAGGTTGGCAGTGGGAAGAAGAATCATGATCTGGGGTGAGCTGCAGGAAAGAAAAAAGAATGCAAGAAACCATTTGAATAGAAAATGTAGCCTGGAGCTGCTCCATGTAACCCAAATTACAGTTAAGACCAGTTAACATGGAGTTTCACTCAAAGAAACACAGGAACACATGGGAATTAAAAATAATTAAAAGCAATTCATATCTCTACCAGAGACTCTCAAAGAACTTCAAAAAGGATGTAGTTGCTATTTGTTAGCAACTCTTTCTCTAGGCTGCATGCTCTTAATTTCACTCACACACAGCAGCTACCCTGAATCCTTTCTCTCCACTCTTCATTCTTATTTCCTTACTGGAATTTCTCTCTCTAGAAATCCCCTTTCTGACTCTCCTTTCCTTCTTATAATTTCCCCTTCTTCCTACAAACAGCTCTTGTACCTCTTCCCAGTGTACTTGTACTTCTTTAGCCCTTCCTGCCCATCATCTCAGTTCTGGACAATGCAAGCCCAGCAACTAGGGCAGACACAGAATCTCTTTACAGGAAGAGAAGGAGAAGGTAAAACTCTTAGTAGTGAGTGTAGAGGAGTCAAAAAGCTTGCAAATATGTTTAATGTTGAATCTTAGCACACACACAGAAAGTGCAAAGTCCTACTGCTGCACAGGACCCCATAACCACTTATTACCTCTCCTAGTCTTCCTTTTGAATTTCACTATGCCTATCCCCACTCTAACCAGACACCACCTTGTCACACCTTGGGATTCAGTCAGACAATACAGGACCAGGAAAAGAGAGACAGAATCTAAAACTAGATCTGTCACTGGTCAGGAGAAGAAGTCAAGGGAGCTGACGTACCTGTAAGTGTAGTCAGGCTGCCCTCAAGTGTAAAGCAATTGTGGATCCAGGCAGGGAGTGGCCAAGGGGATTTTGGTGGTGTTTGTATAGACCCCAAGGGGAAGTAGTGGGATACACCATCGGGTGGGTAGAATATAGCATTAGGGAATCTAGGGTAGGGAATACTTAGACTATCAAAAGGTATGCAAGGAGATTTATCAGACAGTCAATAAATATAACCAATATACTTGGACCTCAGTTAGTGACTCTGATCTCAGGAAAAGGTCTGAAGAGAGCAAGGCTGAGACCTTAGAAATCATCTAGTTCTGAAGGATTTCCAATTCAGTAAGGTGACATGGGGGTAGATAGAAGGAAGTGTGTCATTTTCTGCTCTGAAAATCTATGAGCCTATGAGAGATAAGTATCAAATACCTTTAAGGAAAAACAAGAGAGAAGTAATAAGGGAAGCATGAGCAAAAGGCTATGGGAGAAAAAAGTGGGGAGAGAGAATCCACTTAGGGTGCTCAAGAAATGCCTATGGAGAACTTAGCATTTGAGAAGGTTCTTTGAGTTTGCGTAGAATTTCAACAGAGAAGAGGTAAGGCATCCCAAGTAGAGGAAATATCCTGAGAAAAGGCGGAGAGGCTGAGGAACATGGGGTATGTCTGAGCAACTGTGGGAGAACTTGAGTTTGACTGTAATCTAGGGTGGGATCTAGAGAATATAGTGTTGGAAATGTGGGTTAGATCCCTATCGTAGAGGATCTCAACTAGTAGACTGAGAAGTTTATACAAATGCAGTGGGTAACTGAGAGTTATTGAAGGTTTTCAGCAGGATCATTATGATTGTCCTGCTCTACAAAGGTTCACCTGGAAGTCAGGGAGATCAATCGGGATTAAGGATTGGCAAGAGGAAGGAAAACCTATTAGAAGATGACAGCAGTCCATTTCAGAGTTAATAAGACTGAAATAGGGTGATGGCATTAGAAATGCAACTTGGTAACTGTTTGAGAGAAGAGTCAAAGATGATTGTAGGAATTTACATGTTGGGGGCACATGATCGGTCAGAACTATGAAAATCAAAACAGCCTTATTAGTGGAGGAGATGATAAAATTGGATATGAGTATGTTGAGTCTAAAGTATCAGAAGACTACCCAGGTATAGATGTTCAATGGGAAGTTAGAAAGATGGTCTGGAACTCTGAGGATGGATTTGGACAAAATAGCAAATGCTCTGAATTGTTGGATTTATTTTTAACACCAGATATCTGTCTCTGCATTTCCCACCTACAGATCCAAGTTGGACAGAAGGCAGCAAATGCATTGAAAGCAAAGCATGGAACCAATTATAGAGTTGGATCTAGTGCAGATATTTTATATAAGTATCTTTTTTTCACCTCTTCAATAGTATCTAAAGCACAAAAGAATTCAGTGGACTTTGGAGACTGGAGTGGACAGGATAGAAGAGTTCCTCGGATCAACAGGAAGTTGTACAAATCAAAATGACCAGGGATAAAAGGGAGTCTGTACAAATCCAGAATTGTGCTCTCTAGGGATAAGGTGTGAGCTAAAAGCAAAAATTAATACACTGGCTCAGACCAGTACTCCCTCTGGCTTCAGTTAAAAAGAACTGGCAGGGAGAAGGCACAGGAGTTAACAGGAAAGACATTTTCCAGTGACCCTTGGTCGGTTGATTCAGTTCCCAGAGGACCATCAGGCAAAACAGGTGGGGCCTGGAGTTTAAAAAAAAAAAAAAGGATTTAGTTGAAAGGAGAGTGCATTGCTTTCCCCATCCCCAAGCACCCCCTCCTCCACCCACTGAAGGGCAACCGAGATGATATTTTCTTAATATCATCATTTTAGTGATATTGGTCATTTTGTTTCTGTTCCTTTACAGGTCAGTTGAATCTTATCTTCCAATATCAGATTGTCTTGTCTTTGATTCAGCTGAGAAACTTTAACCAAACCTCTGCTATGTGCCAGGCATGATGCCAGGCATTGTGGGGATAGATGTGCCAGGCATAATGCCAGGTATAGTGGGGATGGTGAGTGGAGACAGAAGCGGAAAATGTCAAGGAGAGAGAGAAGGCAGCTATTCATAGATCCTAATATGAAAGAGTTGATTTATTTTGCTGGGTTGAACTTTAGTCCCTGAAATGGCTGTAGAAATCTGTCCTTTCACAGAATAACTTCTAACTCTTCCTCCATATTTTCATTTGTAGATGCCATTTCAGGGTTTTCATGAGACTGGGCTTGGGACATTGGGATCCCCTTCTCATATGCATTTGAGCTGAGGGACATATGGGTACATATGGGTTTGTCCTGCCAGAAACTCAGATTCAGGCCACCTGCGAGGAAACCGTGGAGGCTGTGCTTTCAGTCCTGGATAATGTGTATGAGAAATACTGGTATTCAAACAGTGCTGGAAAGGTGACATCTACTGCTGTGGTGCTGAGCTTGCTGATGTCCTTCATGTTTCTTCTGTAGGTGCATCCTACCTAGGCCTGCTCAGCCCCAGAGACGTGGATATAGCTGCATGAAAGGTGTTTGAGGCTATGGAGGAACCAAATAATTTAACTAGAAATACTTTCTGTTTCAAAAAAGATGAATCATCTTTGCATTTTAATGTTTGTTCTGCTGGTAATTAATTGTTATTACTTTAGTAGACTTTAATATTAGTTAGTTATTGGTACAATAATGCCACAAACCAAACCACTCTACAATTCAGTGACTCACAAATCTATAGGTCAGCTAGGAAGTTCTGCTGATCTTGGCTGTGCTCACTTATATATCTGTGGTTTGTTTCAGGGCAGCTGCCCCAGGGTCTAGAAAGTTTTTTCCCGTCTAAACTCTTTGAAAATTTTGCTCATGCCTGGGACCCAAGTTCACACTCAATTTTGTGTAATCGCGTTAGTAGTGGCATTCAGAAGATGAAGTTATATAATCTCTCTATATAGCTGTTGCTGGTTTTATTTATTTATTTATTTAATGTTTTATTTATTTATTTAAAAAAATTTTTTTGAGAATCTACAAGGTACATTTTGCTAGGCTCTGGGATTACAGTGGTGAATAAGGTAGACATGGTCCCTGTTCCCCTGGAATTTCTGTTCCAGTGGGTGAGATTGATTGGAATGGACACTGTTGCATACCAGACAAATCTCATCTCTGGGGAACCATAATAATCAAGAACACAAATATATAAACTAAACCTTGCATCTTGTGACAGGGGCTATAAGAAAAATAAAGAGTAAGTAGAGAGGTAAGCAAGGGCCAGATTGTATGTTTCTGGGTACACAGGTGTTTAATTGTGCTATTGTCTATTACACTTTACGTGCTCTTCAGGTAGCATCTATGACTGTCATTTCCTATGTATCTCTATGTGACACCTTGAAATGATGCAAAGCACTTGTCAGGCTTTGAACAAATGTTGTCACTGTGACCAGCTGACAGGGTATCCTTGGGTGTTCAGTCACCCGTTTCTGAATTTCCTTGTTGGTCACAGTCACAATACACTTCTTGGTTGTAACCCTTTTATTGCCTTTCTTTGTCCTCTTTATTTCTTCATGTTTTGCCAGTGTGTGTCTGATAAGGGTCAGAAAGGAAAATGTCAGGGGCAGTGGGGCTTAATGAATCAGAGAACAGCTATTTACATAAAAATGCCAGCTCACAATTGTGGCATTGTTAGGAGAAAATGGTTGGGTTTCATCAATGGTCAGCCTGGGAGGGAAGAAAACTAGGATGGCCACCAATGCCATATTCAAGAAGAAAGCAGAGGAGCTGCGGCTTGAGACTCACGTTATCAGCTTTCATTCAGCCTGTATTTTAGTTTCTAAGGCTGTCTGTTAACAATTTGGATGTCTGAGTACTATAGGAGCTCTGATCTACAAAGCTTAATTCATGCCGAAAGATTGAGTCCATGGCCAAAGAAAGCTGGAAGGGAATGGATGGAAACGCAAGCTATCAGCTTGCCTGAAACTTCCCACAGGGACCCTTCCAAAAGTTAAAGACACAATTGTAGCCTTCTGGGGGCGGGGCTTCACATGGGTCTGAGGGTGTGGGAGACTGAGGGCCATGACATGTTTTTTACTTCTTCTGATAGTGTTTTACTCTTTGTGAAAGGATACTAAAAGCAAGGCTAGAATAGTGATGAATGACCACACTGATCTTTCTCAAGGATGTTTTCAACTTTCTGGTCTTAAATGGTAATAGTTTGGGAAAACTGCACAACTGATGCAACTAATGCAATCTTTAAAGTATCCTATACTGAGACTTTGTTGGGTCTGGGATTTGATTTTACCCTACTTTAAAGCTAGGAAGTTAGCTTGTTGCTGTTTCATGGGTGGTAGAAGACATGAAACCTCTGAGTCAGGGACAGGAAGTTATCACCCGCAGACAGGAAGTAGCATGAACATCAGCATACTTACATTGGCTCTCTTGCTCCCAAGTTTGAATATATTGCATTTTCGGTTACTATTTCTTTCTTTCCACCAAATTTGGATGATGCCTTTTTTCCATAACTATTCCTACAAAGGATGGAGATCTCCTTGACCTATAGGTGAATTTAGAGTTTAAAATGAGGCAAAATGATAAATTCAGATGGTATCCAAGTTTCTAGCTCTAACCTTTTTCTACATCAGTGTCAAAATGAGTTATATTTTTGTTTCCATTATGTATGACCAAGCTCTGTTTCCCTTCCTTTTCTTATGCACTTTAGCAATCTCCTGATATGTTACTGAAAATATATTCTTCATATCGCCTGGTAATATTCTTATCTTCTGCATAGAATTTGAATCTGGTATAAAGTTATTATGGCACTAAGAGAGGGTCACTGCCCAAGAATATAAAATTACAATATTAAATACAAAGGGTTTTTTAAAACTTAAATTAATAATTATTAACTTGATACTATATGCAGTGATTAGAATCCTTTATGTATATTACTTTACATAATACTCATAAGAATCCTGAGTTAGGTACTTTTATTTATTTGATGAAGAAGCTGAGATGAAGAGAAGGTAAGAGCACATCTATGGTCACACTGTTCTTAATCATTATTGATTGATCAAATAATTTCTTGGGATAGGAACTTTCTGTTTCCAAGACATTGGAAGTATTGTCTACTGGCCACTGCTGGTGCTTCATCCAGACTCCTTCCGGCCCCTTCTCCTGCATCTCTTTCTGTCCTTAATGTGTTTTTGGCTCCCAACAGCTCACACCAGTGTGACTCTTTTTCCAATGACTGCCCTTGGGCTATTGCACGTGATTTACCTGCAGCCACAGACACGTTTGGGAGTTCTGCCCACCACCAGAAACTCCCAGCCCCTGCCTGGATGGAGACTGATGGATCCAAGAGCATGAAACCTAGTCCCTTGCAGTGGGTTGGGGAAAACTCCAAAGTGTCACTCATGTTCCAGAGATCATGTGGGATAAGGTTGATGTTACCCTGCAAAGAACTTTCTCTGAGGTTACAGCCATGCTTGGCTTCCGCCTTTCCTTGTCCTGTGTCACTTTCTCTTGGTAGCACCTCCTGAATAAGCCACTTGCGCATGAAATCCTCGTTTCTGGGTCTACCTCTAGGGAAGCCAACATAAGAAAACCCCCTTGGGTGCTATTACCAAAACATAATACATTCTTAATTTCCTAAAATGACATTTAATAAAAAAAAAAATATATATATATATATTATATACGTATATAATATATATGTATAACTGAATCACTGTGCTGTACATCTGAAACTAACATGATATTGTAAATCAACTATAATTTTAAAAATCATAGTTAAAAATTTTAAGTATTGCTATTAATATTCAGAAAATGCCTGGGAATTACAACATCATATGGACAGAAATATTTCTATTTTGAAGATGTCGCCATTATGGAACAGGAGGAATCTTGTTCTAGAAAAGACTTTCACTTCAGGAAAACATATGCATTTCCAGTCTGGTCTCTATTGAAGGCACAGTAAAAAAAAAGATTAGCCTTTACGGACTTGTAAAATTTGAAGTATCTGGTATTGTGATAAGACTTTATGAGAAAATAATAGGCACTTATAATAGTTTCCCACTCTGATGTCAAGACTGCACCGTCTTTTCTTAGCTACCCTGAAAAATGAATTTTATTTCTTTCTAAGGAGTCATTCATCTAAAATAATACTAATAAAAAATAAAGCTCTAAACAGCTTAAATGGTGAGTGTATTAACTCCTTTCTTACCTGCGTGTTCCTTTCCCCTGGAGCTCTTATTATGTTTTTTCTTTAAAAAAAATACATTTGTGCAAGTCAGCTCTAAAAATGGTGCAAATAGAAAAATGAAAGTCTCTCTCTTTACATGAATGGTGCAAAAGCAACCACAGAAACATAAAGGAGGCAAAGAGGAATGTGCATTCATGGGGCTGAATCCTCCCAGCTGCCCCCCAAAAATCCGGTTGACTAGGTGGAGGATCCTGAGAAGGTGAGGCGGAAAGTCAAGTGGGAATCAGTTGGCTGAAGGTCCTGAGCACTGGACAAGAGTTTAGACATTATTCCTATAGACTGCAGGGAGTACTCATGTTTTTGCACCGGGAGGGTAAATTAACACCTGTTGTGTAAATATTAGTCTGGAATGATGGCTTAGAATGGGACATTTAAAGGGGAGACCTCTGAGTCAAACAGTTCAGAAAATATTATATTGTGCACAAATAATTGAATAAGACTTCAGTTGAGTTGGTGGCCATAAAAATGGAAACAAAGGGACAGACATCAGAAGTGTTGTTCAGAAAGATTCAGTGTAGGGTCTCTTTGATTATGGAGATGTGGAAAAAGGAGGGTGGGAATTATTGTGAGTGGCTGAACAGAAAAATTTTGGTATTAGGAGATCATGAGAATTTGTCTTAAGTCATCTTTATCTCATCCCTACCAAGAAAGGTATCATAGACCAATGCCTAATATGGACTTACAGATCCAGGGAGCCCAAAGGGAAGCAGTATGGAAAAAGGACAAGCCATCGCATTTCAGACAAGAAGTAGGAAATGCAAAATTTTTGCACTGAAGTGTCAGTTGAAACTTAAGGTTTGTTCTCCAACTTCAAACCAGGTCTCCAGCAACAAGCAACCGTCATTTCAGTTTCATGTTTGAAAATTTAATTCGATACGGAAAATGGTAAAGCTTTAAAAATGTTTAAAAAATAATATCCACCAGCTCCTTCCTGCACATACACTAATTTACCCTATGACATTTAATTTAGAATTAGGTTTGCAAGTATATCACTTTAAAGTTTGACTATTTTCTGTAATGCGGTTGCTTAGAAGATTTGTTTTGCAGCAGAATTCTTATTTCAAATAAAAATTTTCCTTAAAGCATGATATAAAAATCAGATAAAAACAGAATTGCTCTGCCTGATCTGGGGAGAAGGACGGGTAGTGAGTGGATCTGGAGGTGTTTCTCTGCCCTACCAGCCGCCAGTTTCCCTGCAGCCCTGAAGCACTTTCCGTTTTCTCTCTAGGCCCTTTCGACTCAAAGTGTGGTCCATGGATCAGTAGCAGCTTGGTAAAAATTCCAATTCTCAGGCATCAGAGCTTGCATTTAACAAGATCCCTAGGTAATTGGATGCTCTTGAAAATTTAGGAAACACTGCTTTCAAGTATATAAATCGCCTGGGAAGCGGATTCAAACACAGATTCTCAGGCATAGCAACAGGTCTGTGGTGGAGCATGACATTTTGCATGTTTAACAAGCTCCCGGGTGAGACTGATACTATTGGTACTTGGACTATGACACATTGAGTAGCAAGAGGCTAGGGCAGTGGTTCTCCGATGTTGGCATGTGTGAGAGTCATCTGGAGGTCTTGTTAAACATGGCTTTGCTGGGCTTCAGCTCAGTTTCTGATTCAGCAAGTGGGGCCTGAAAATTTGCATTTCTAACAAGTTCCCAGGTGATGTTGATGCTGCTGTTCCAGGAAACACACTTTGGGGACCCCTAAACTAGAGCACCTGTCTCATCACTGGGATAAAGATGCCACTGGGTAATCACGGGGTACCTTGACTTCGTTTCTTAAGTAAAAAGTGGTAAAGGGTAAAAAGATGGAAGTCTCTTCCCTCAAGGATCTCAGAGTCTAGTTCCAAATACAGAAAAGTAAGCAAACACCTCGCACACGTCACGTGCACGGAGCTGAGAGTAGAAGAGCCATGACCTCAGGCTCCGCGTCGGTATCTGAGGGGGCCTGGGAAGGTTGCATCTGCTTGGCTTAAAGCTGGAGCAGAACGTGAAAAGGGTCTGATTGCTTAAATTATCTGTGCTCTATGCAAGACACATTCTTTAATTTGAGATCTTGAGAATAGCCGTGAATTTTCCATTCAGTTATGCGTTCGTAATGAACAATACCCTCAGTCTTTTATAAGGCAGGGTGGGATGGGGTCGGGGAGCACGGTTAGGAGTCAGGGTTTTGGAGGAGGGCAGTGGGAGCAGGGATGAGCCTGTACAAACCCTCTCTGAGTCTGGGAGAAGAGTCAAGCAACACCTGGTTGTCTCTGGATCTTTGCCTCTTAAAATAAAAAGCCAAGCCTCTGATGTTGGCTGCTACCCCGGTCACAGGAGGGAATCCCCAGGATCCTGCTTTTGAAGGAATGCAGTTCTTAAGCCCTAGGGCTGAAGGGTGTGCCTTCTTCCAAGGAACCACAGGTGTCTTAGGCAGATTTTTTTCAGATACAAGGGACTAGAACCCCAAACAGTCTGGCTTTAAACCAAAAAAAAAAAAAAAAAAAAAAAAAGGGAATTTATTGGTTTGCCTAATAGAAATGTATAGAGGGAGTTCAGGAAGAAAAGGTTCTGGAAATTCCAAGATGTTATCAGAGTTAGTAATTTTCCATATTTTAATTTTGCATCAGCTTTTTATCTATTGCTTTGACTGAAGCAGGTTCTTTCCACGTAGGGGCAAGTGACCCCAGCAGCTCCAGGCCTGCATCCTAGCCTCTCTGCAACCCTGGAGGAAAAGTGCTTCTCTTTTCCAATAGTTCCAATAAAATTCCCAAATAGGGACTGAATGGGCCTCCTTGAGTCAAGAAGTTGTAATACACTGAAAGCCTGGGGTACATGCCCTCTCATAGACCAGGTCCCCCAAACCACAGAGATTGAGACAGGAAATAAAACCGGGTTGCTTGTACTGGAAGCAGAATGAATGGACACTGGTCAGTCAAAAAGCAACAGCTATCACTCGACCAGGAAGAGAGCAGGGCCTCAGCTAAGTCTCAGAATGCATCCTAGCAGATTCAGAGTATCATAGTCTCAAGAAGCAAGTCAACAATTTATTTCTTGAACTGTGTGCTGGGCATTCACCCAAAATTAGGTTCAGCGTCTCCCAAAACAAAGCCAAAGTCATTCTACTCCCAGTGTCTATTTCATGATAGCAACAGTGTCTCTGGGCCCTTACACAAATTCTTCAGGTAACAATTTCCTGGAACCATTCCCAGGTTTCACGTATGAGACAGACACTATGGGATGGTGTTAATGGCCAAAATTCTGAAGGCTTGTTGCCCAGGTTCAAAGCTCAGCTCAATCACTTTGTGGCTGTACATCTGGGGCAAGTTACTGAATGTGTTTCTGTTTCAACTGCCTTATTGATAAAATGGGAATAAGAAGGGGACCTACCTTGTACAGTTGTTAGGAACATTAAATAAATTAGCGACTGGTAAAGCGCTTTGGACAATGTTGGTTTTCCAGGACAAAGTCATTTGTCCACCCTAGACAACCTCCTCCAACCACAGAGTAAGTGCTCAGTGAATGTTAGGAGTTAAGACAATTATTCTTACTATCCCAGCCCCAGCTCTCATGGGAAATTCCAAAACACAGTAAAGGAGCTCTGGTTACCATAGAGTAATGATAAAAGGTAAAGCACTAGTGAATATATTAAGCAGCTAACATATGCTTAGGGTATGTCGATGTGATTGTCAATGTCGATGTGATTCCCAATACTCTCTCTTTTAGCTCTTGGTTTCTTAGCATACTGCCATTCTGGGATCAGTAAGATGTCGCCCAGGGGCATTACTGAAGAGACGTTTGCCCCTTAAGAAAGACACTTGGCCTGGAAGGTTGAGGTGGAAAAGGGAGGTGGGCAGAGTACAGATGAGTGACTCTTTCTAAATGCACCCTAGGCTTTCCCCACTTCTTGGATGCCTGCTGGGCCTCCACACTGACTCGGAAATCCAAGCTGCACTAATATCACCAGAAGAAAGAGTTGGTCTCTTTTCTCTTGTAAGAACCTTCTAGTGTACCTCTCCCTCCTATTGCCTTTTTCTTGGGCTGATCTGAGTCACTTCTGGTCCTCTGTGGGCCCTCTGGGTTCTCTTCCCCTTCCCTCTATAAGATGGATTTCTGTATCATGGAGATGAGGCGCACATATGTCCAGTGAGGAACAAAGAGCGGCTGCATCAGTAGTTTTGTTTTGTTTTTTTTTTGACATCTTTATTGGAGTATAATTGCTTAATAATGGTGTGTTACTTTCTGCTTTATAACAAAGTGAATCAGTTATACATATACATATGTTCCCATATCTCTTCCCTATTGAGTCTCCCTCCCTCCCACCCTCCCTATCCCACCCCTCTAGGTGGTCACAAAGCACCGAGCTGATCTCCCTGTGCTATGCGGCTACTTCCCACTAGCTATCTATTTGGTAGATAGTTTGGTAGTGTATATATGTCCATGCACTCTCTCACTTTGTCCCAGCTTACGCTTCCCCCTCCCCATATCCTCAAGTCCATTCTCTACTAGGTCTGTGTCTTTATTCCTGTCTTGCCCCTAGGTTCTTCATGACCATTTTTTTTCCTTAGATTCCATATATATGTATTAGCATACAGTATTTGTTTTTCTCTTTCTGACTTACTTCACTCTGTATGACAGACACTAGGTCCAGCCACCTCACTACAAATAACTCAATTTCATTTCTTTTTATGGCTGAGTAATATTCCATTGTATATATGTGCCACATCTTCTTTATCCATTCATCTGTTGATGGACACTTAGTGCTTCCATGTCCTGGCTATAGTAAATAGAGCTGCAATGAACATTTTGGTACATGACTCTTTTTGAATTATGGTTTTCTCAGGGTATATGCCCAGTAGTGGGATAGCTGGGTCGTATGGTAGTTCTATTTTTAGTTTTTTAAGGAACCTCCATACTGTTCTCCATAGTGGCTGTATCAATGTACATTCCCACCAACAGTGCAACAGGGTTCTCTTTTCTCCACACCCTCTCCAGCATATATTGTTTGTAGATTTTTTGGTGATGGCCATTCTGACCGGTGTGAGGTGATACCTCTTTGTAGTTTTGATTTGCATTTCTCGAATGATTAGTGATGTTGAGCATTCTTTCATGTGTTTGTTGGCAATCTGCATATCTTCTTTGGAGAAATGTCTATTTAGGTCTTCTGCCCATTTTTGGATTGGGTTGTTTGTTTCTTTGATATTAAGCTGCGTGAGCTGTATGTAAATTTTGGAGATTAATCCTTTGTCAGTTGCTTCATTTGCAAATATTTTCTTCCATTCTGAGTGTTGTCTTTTGGTCTTGTTTATGGTTTCCTTTGCTGTGCAAAAGCTTTTAAGTTTCTTTAGGCCCCATTTGTTTATTTTTGTTTTTATTTCCATTTCTCTAGGAGGTGGGTCAAAAAAGGACCTTGCTGTGATGTATGTCATAGAGAATTCTGCCTGTGTTTTCCTCTAAGAGTTTTTAGTGTCTGGCCTTACATTTAGGTCTTTAATCCAATTTGAGGTTTTTTTGTGTATGGTGTTAAGGAGTGTTCTAATTTCATTCTTTTACATGTAGCTGTCCAGTTTTCCCAGCACCACTTATTGAAGAGGCTGTCTTTTCTCCATTGTATATTCTTGCCTCCTTTATCAAAGATAAGGTGACCATATGTGCATGGGTTTATCTCTGGGCTTTCTATCCTGTTCCACTGATCTATATTTCTGTTTCTGTGCCAGTACCGTACTGTCTTGATTACTGTACCTTTGTAGTATAGTCTGAAGTCAGGGAGACTGATTCCTCCAGCTTCGTTTTTCTTTCTCAAGATTGCTTTGCTATTCGGGGTCTTTTGTGTTTCCATACAAATTGTGAAATTTTTTGTTCTAGGTCTCTGAAAAATGCCAGTGGAAGTTTGATAGGGATTGCATTGAATCTGTAGATTGCTTTGGGTAGTATAGTCATTTTCACAATGTTGATTCTTCCAATCCAAGAACATGGTATATCTCTCCATCTGTTTGTATCATCTTTAATTTCTTTCATCAGTTTCTTATAATTTTCTGCATACAGGTCTTTTGTCTCCTTAGGTACATTTATTCCTAGACATTTTATACTTTTTGTTGGTAAATGGGAATGTTTTCTTTATTTCACTTTCAGATTTTTCATCATTAGTGTATAGGAATGCTAGAGATTTTTGTGCATTAATTTTGTATCCTGCTACCTTACCAAATTCATTGATTAGCTCTAGTAGTTTTCTGGTAGCATCTTTAGGATTCTCTATGTATAGTATCATGTCATCTGCAAAGAGTGACAGCTTTACTTCTTTTCTGATTTGGATTCCTTTTACTTCTTTTTCTTCTCTGATTGCTGTGGCTAAAACTTCCAAAACTATGTTGAATAATAGTGGTGAGAGTGGGCAACCTTGTCTTTTTCCTGATCTTAGCGGAAATGGTTTCAGTTTTTCACCATTGAGGATGATATTGGCTGTGGGTTTGTCATATATGGCCTTTATTACATTGAGGAAAGTTCCCTCTATGTCTACCTTCTGCAGAGTTTTTATCATAAATGGGTGTTGAATTTTGTCGAAAGCTTTTTCTGCATCTATTGAGATGATCGTATGGTTTTTCTCCTTCAATTTGTTAATATGGTGTATCACATTGACTGATTTGCATATACTAAAGACTCCTTGGGGCTTCCCTGGTGGCGCAGTGGTTAAGAGTCCGCCTGCCGATGCAGGGGACACGGTTCATGCCCCGGTCCAGGAAGATCCCACATGTCGCGGAGAGGCTGGGCCCATGAGCCATGGCCGCTGAGCCTGTGTGTCCAGAGCCTGTGCTCCACAATGGGAGAGGCCACAACAGTGAGAGGCCCACGTACTGCAAAAAAAGAAAAAAAAAAAAAAGAATCCTTGCATCCTGGGATAAACCCCACTTGATCATGGTGTATGATCCTTTTAATGTGTTGTTGGTTTCTGTTTGCTAATATTTTGTTGAGGATTTTTGCATCTATGTTCATCAGTGATATTGGCCTATAGTTTTCTTTCTTTGTGACATCTTTGTCTGGTTTTGGCATCAGGGTGATGGTGTCCTTGTAGAATGCGTTTGGGAGTGTTCCTACCTCTGCTATATTTTGGAAGAGTTTGAGAAGGATAGGTGTTAGTTCTTTTCTAAATGTTTGATAGAATTTGACTGTGAAGCCGTCTGGTCCTGGGCTTCTGTTTGTTGGAAGATTTTTACTCACAGATTCAATTTCAGTGCTTGTGATTGGTCTGTTCATATTTTCTCTTTCTTCCTGGTTCAGTCTTGGAAGTTTGTGCATTTCTAAGAATTTGTCCATTTTTTCCAGGTTGTCCACTTTATTGGCATAGAGTTGCTTGTAGTAATCTCTCATGATCCTTTGTATTTCTGCACTGTCAGTTGTTACTTCTCCTTTTTCATTTCTAATTCTATTGATTTGAGTCTTCTCCCTTTTTTCTTGATGAGTCTGCCTAATGGTTTATCAATTTTGTTTATCTTCTCAAAGAACCTGCTTTTAGTTTTATTGATCTGTGCTATCATTTCCTTCATTTCTTTTTCATTTATTTCTGATCTGATCTTTATGATTTCTTTCCTTCTGCTAACTTTGGGGTTTTTTTGTTCTTCTTTCTCTAATTGCTTTAGGTGTAAAGTTAGTTTGTTTATTTGAGATGTTTCTTGTTTCTTGAGGTAGGATTGTATTGCTATAAACTTCCCTCTTAGAACTGCTTTTGCTGCATCCCATAGGTTTTGGGTCGTCGTGTTTTCATTGTCATTTGTTTCTAGGTAATTTTTGATTTCCTCTTTGATCTCTTCAGTGATCTCTTGGTTATTAAGTAGTGTAGTGTTTAGCCTCCATGTGCTTATATTTTTCACAGATTTTTTCCTTTAATTGATACCTAGTCTCATAGTGTTGTGGTCGGAAAAGATACTTGATATGATTTCAATTTTCTTAAATTTACCAAGGCTTCATTTGTGACCCAAGATATGATCTATCCTGGAGAATGTTCCATGAGCACTTGAGAAGAATGTGTATTCTGTTGTTTTTGGATGGAATGTCCTATAAATATCAGTTAAATCCATGTTGTTTAATGTATCATTTAAAGCTTGTGTTTCCTTATTTATTTTCATTTTGGATGATCTGTCCATTGGTGAAAGTGAGGTATTAAAGTCCCCTACTCTGATTGTGTTACTGTTGATTTCCCCTTTTATGGCTGTTAGCATTTGCTTTATGTATTGAGGTGCATAAATATTTACAATTGTTATATCTTCTTCTTGGATCGATCCCTTGATCATTATGTAGTGTCCTTCTTTGTCTCTTGTAATAGTCTTTATTTTAAAGTCTATTTTGTCTGATAGGAGAATTGCTACTCCAGCTTTCTTTTGATTTCCATTTGCATGGATTGTCTTTTTCCATCCCTTCACTTTCAGTCTGTATGTTTCCCTAGGTCTGAAATGGGTCTCTTGTAGACTGCATATATATGGGTCTTGTTTTTGTATCCATTCTATGTCTTTTGGTTGGAGCATTTAATCCATTTACACTTAAAGTAATTATCGATATATATGTTCCTATTACCATTTTCTTAGTTGTTTTGGGTTTGTTATTTTAGGTCTTTTCCTTCTCTTGTGTTTCCTGCCTAGAGAAGTTCCTTTAGTATTTGTTGTAAAGCTGGTTTGCTGGTGCTGAATTCTCTTAGCTTTTGCTTGTCTGTAAAGGTTTTAATTTCTCCATCAAATCTGAATGAGATCCTTGCTAGGTAGAGTAATCTTGGTTGTAGGTTTTTCTCCTTCATCACTTTAAATATGTCCTGCCACTCCCTTCTGTCTTGCAGAGCTTCTGCTGAAAGATCAGCTGTTAACCTTATGGGGATTCCCTTTTGTGTTATTTGTTGTTTTTCCCGTGCTGCTTTTAATATTTTTTCTTTGTATTTAACTTTTGATAGTTTGATTAACATGTGTCTTGGCATGTGTCTCCTTTGATTTATCCTGTATGAGACTCTCTGTGCTTCCTGGACTTGATTAACTATTTCCTTTCCCATATTAGGGGAGTTTTCAACTATAAGCTCTTTAAATATTTTCTCAGTCCCTTTCTTTTTCTCTTCTTCTTCTGGGACCCCAAATATTGGTGCATTGAATGTTGTCCTAGAGGTCTCTGAGACTGTCCTCAATTCTTTTCATTCTTTTTCCTTTATTCTGCTCTGCAGTAGTTATTTCCACTATTTTATCTTCCAGGTCACTTATCTGTTCTTCTGCCTCAGTTATTCTTTTATTGATCCCTTCTAGAGAATTTTTAATTTCATTTATTGTGTTGTTCATCACTGTTTGTTTGTTCTTTACTTCTTCTAGGTCTTTGTTGAACGTTTCTTGTATTTTCTCTATTCTATTTCCAAGATTTTGGATCATCTTTACAATCATTATTCTAAATTCTTTTTCAGGTAGACTGCCTAATTCCTCTTCATTTGTTAGGTCTGGTGGGTTTTTGCCTTGCTCCTTCATCTGCTGTGTGTTTTTCTGTCTTCTCATTTTGCTTAACTTACTGTGTTTGGGGTCTCCTTTTCTCAGGCTGCAGGTTCATAGTTCCCATTGTTTTTGGTGTCTGTCCCCAGTGCCTAAGGTTGGTTCAGTGGGTTGTGTAGGCTTCCTGGTGGAGGGGAGTAGTGCCTGTGCTCTGGTGGATGAGGCTGGATCTTGTCTTTCTGGTGGTCACGTCCACGTCTGGTGGTGCGTTTTGTGGTGTCTGTGGCCTTATTATGATTTTAGGCAGCCTCTCTGCTAATGCATGGGGTTTTGTTCCTATCTTGCTAGTTGTTTGGCATAGGGTGTCCAGCACTGTAGCTTGCTGGTCGTTGAGTGAAGCTAGGTCTTGGCATTCAGATGAGATCTCTGGGAGATTTTTGCCATTTGATATTATGTGGAGCTGGGAGGTCTCTTGTGGACCAGTGTCCTGAACTTGGCTCTCTCACCTCAGAGGCACTGCCCTGACACCTGGCTGGAGCACCAAGAGCCTTTCATCCACACAGCTCAGAATAAAAGGGAGAAAAATTAGAAAGAAAGAAAGAAAGGAAAAAGAAAGAGAGAGAGGGAGGGAGGGAGGGAGGGAGGGAGGAAGGAAGAAAGAAAAAGAAAGAAAGAAAGAAAGAGAAAGAAAGAAGATAAAATAAAGTTATTAAAATAAAAGTAATTATTAAGAAAAAAATTATTTAAAGTAATTAAAAAAGAAAAAAAAAGGACAGACAGAACCCTAGGACAAATGGTAAAAGCAAAGCTGTACAGACAAAATCACACACACAAGCATACACATACACACTCACAAAAAGAGAAAAAGGGGAAAACATATACATATCGTTGCTCCCAAAGTCCATCTCCTCAATTTGGGATGATTCGTTATCTATTCATGTATTCTACAGATGCAGGGTACATCAAGTTGATTGTGGAGATTTAATCCGCTGCTCCTGAGGCTGCTGGGAGAGATTTCCCTTCCTCTTCTTTGTTCTCACAGCTCCCAGGGGCTCAGCTTTGGATTTGGCCCCGCCTCTGCCTGCAGGTCGCCTGAGGGCATCTGTTGTTCGCTCAGACCGGGGGCGGGTGGCGGGGGTGGGGGGGGGGTGTGGCGGGGCGGGGTGGCGGGGGGGGGGCGGGAGGGGGTAGGGAGGAGCACGGAGTGCGGGGCGAGCCTGCGGCGGCAGAGGCCAGCGTGATGTTGCACCAAACTTAGGCGCGCCGTGCATTCTCCCGGGGAAGTTGTCCCTGGATCCCGGGACCCTGGCAGTGGCGGGCTGCACAGGCTCCCGGGAGGGGAGGTGTGGATAGTGACCTGTGCTCGCACACAGGCTTCTTGATGGCGGCAGCAGCGGCCTTAGCATCCCACGCCTGTCTCTGGGGTCTGCGCTGTTAGCTGCAGCTCGCACCCATCTCTGGAGCTCCTTTAAGTGGCGCTGTTAATCTCTTTCTTGCCTTTTGGGAGGTCTGAGGTCTTCTGCCAGCGTTCAGTAGGAACTGTTGCACGTGTAGATGTATTTCTGATGTATTTGTGGAGATGAAGGTGATCTCCGCGTCTTACTCTTCCGCCATCTTGAAGCTCTATATCAATTTTTTAAATATTTCAGGTTAGGAGAATAAGGAAATGGATGGTATAGGATCAGTGTCTGAGGTTATCCACATAGATTGCTTCCCACAAAGGGAGGAAGAGGAGAATGTCATAAACCCAGTGGGAAGATGCTGGATGGCTGGGGAGCAGGTCACTTCTCTTCACAATGACCTCTTCTCCAGGCTTCACTGGCTTCATGCTAGAGGGTGGGATTTTGATGCCTGGTCTTGACAAGGTTGCTCTCCCTTGTCAGATTATTTGTAGTTGCCACCAGCAATCTAGCTGTGAGTTGAGGTTCAAATTTAGAGAAACGAGATCATCTGCCCCTGGTAGGCAAATGTTTCTCATGTGTTCAGTTATCTACTCTTTATCCACTGCCTTTATTTTATTCCAATCCTGTTGGTTCTCAAAAGTCATCCTAAGGCATTGTCCCTTCAATTTGTCTTCGCCTTGTTCCCTGATGCTGGTGTGGCTCTCTTGCTGCTCCTTGTGAGTTTAGATCCTGATGTTTCTGGCCCTGGGACCCTTTTCATAAGAGCACAGTGTTCCCAACCTGTCCAAAGGAAGGGTTTACTACACTACAAAGGGATACATCTCCCAAATTACTACTGAAAAGTGGCTTTGGGTCTCAAAACATTTGACACATGCCAGTATAGACACTCAGGAGACAAAACGGGACATTTTGTTTGTTTGTTTGCTCTGAAACGATGATGTGAAATATGAGCAAGTGTTCAGTAAATAGTGAATATTGGTAATTGTGATTTAATGCGATAGTTACAACCTCTCTCTCTGTCCCATTTCTTATTCTTCCATCATTTCTTCTTATGAATAGCTTTCCTCTGCTATTCTCACTTGTTTGTCTACATGAATCCCACCAGTCTGTGGAGGGACAAGCTGAGTTTTTAAGAAAGCAATAGTGGCCTTTTGTTAAGTCCCCATGATATAGCACAGTAGTTAAGAAATTAGACTTTGGGTTTTTTCTCTTTTATTTATTTTTAACTTTTTATTTTATATCGGAGGATAGTTGATTAACAATGTTGTGTTAGTTTCAGAACTTAGGTTTTAAAGCCAGGCTACCTTGGTTCAAATTCCAACCCTGCCCCTTAGCTAGTTTGGATTCCAGTTCTTTACCTTCTTCTACATCTGCTTTGCCATGGTTTCACCTTAGGAAGGGTGTAGTTCCCATTGCTAGACTTTAGACTCACCCACATGACTTGCTTTGGCTAATTTTTATGTAGGTAGAGGTGTCCCTGTGTTAGTTCTGAGACTAAGACTTCAGTGGCCTCCCACTGCTGTTTTTATCTCTACCATCACTATGAGAAGAACATGCCCCAGCCAGCCCACTGGTCCAGAAAGGATGAAAATCACAAGAAACAGAACCACCCCAGCTGAATCCAGCTTAGCGCAGCTAACCTCCTATAAACCCAGAGATGCATGGCCTAACTACGTGTTTCACTGCTGTCTGACATGGAGAATTTGTAGTTGTTTGTTACACGGCATTATTGCAATAATAGCTAACTGAATCTTCTCTCATTGTCTTGAGTTTTTTCTCAAATAATTTGAAAAGAAGGGATCATAATTGTACTTTTTATAGGGTTGCTGGGGACAGTAAACGAGAGAATGCATATGAGGTGCTAAATAAACTGTCTGATACACAAGAACCAATCAGTACTTGCCTGTTATTACCGTTACTATGTGCCAGGAGTTTATATTCATTATCCTCATCTATGCGTGCTTCAGTTTTCCCATCTGCTAAGTAGAGTGAGATCAGGTTTAAATTGGTGAAATTCCAAAAAACTTGAAAGTGCTCTACAAGTATGAGACTCTGCCATTGCCATCAATTTCAGGGACAGAAAAAACAGTGAGTTCCCAGTGACCTGCTGAAGTGGCCCAGGCCCAAGAGAAGCTGGAGGGTGAAACTTCTTTGGAAGCTCAATCCAGAAACTACCCATGTGACCACACAGCTTCTGCCAACAGATCAGAAAGAGAAGAGAAAAGGCTTCCTTCCAGAAACTGATGATAAAGATGAAAACAAGGAGTCAAGGACACAAGCCTTGGGTTAGAAGCCTGGATCCCTGGAATAAATCCTGTATGTCCGTATTTTACTGCAATTTCAACAGAGTTCTTACAATTCATTTCACCTTTGTGTTGTGAAATTTGCCCTTCGTTTCATACACGACAGTCCCCTGGTAGGTCAAGGGTCTACAGCCATGATTTTGTCAGAGGAGGTGGTGTCATACCTTCTTGCCACGTGGAAGGCTGTGTTCCCAAATCACTTTCATTAGGGTTTCTCTCCAGGGGTGGGGACCCAGGACATGTCTAAACAGGTACCATGGCAGAACCCTTGATTGAGCTTTGTTTTCCTGGAGCCAGGCTGAAGCAAGTCATTATCAGAGCTTTTCAGATGTGTGCCTCTGCAAGCCCAGGATTTTCAAAGGATGAACATTTAAACCCACTTTCAGTATGAGGCCAGACAATGGAAGAGAAGGGAATACCCTTTGCCGTTCCTTGTAGGTGGCAACCCGCGGGCCAGCTCATTTGCAAACATTCCTGTGGCCCCCATTTCTCCCCCAAATAATCAGGAAGCCCAAAACTTAAACCTGGACTTGCAAAGAAGTCTGGCTACAAAGGGCATTTTTCAACTGAGTGCTGTTAAGATCACTCTGGCTTTGTCCAGGTGGTGATGACGTTTATTAAATCATATGCAGAATGTGTATGCATTTTTCTGGGGAAAGGATACCAATATTTTCACATTTTTCAAAGGGTCTTCCAAAAGATAAGAACTACTGATTCCGAGGGACACTAGTTGAATTTAAAGAATTCTGTTAATTATCTGAAATCAATTAATTCAGTTAACGAGAATATTTTCTTATTTGTCTTTATGCAGATCATCGTTTCCTTGTTATTTCAAAGCAAAGCTGTTTGTGGAGGAATCCGTTACCCCATTCTTGTTCGTGGTGATGAGGCTGATATCTTTCCAAATGTATTTTGATCTTCTAGCTCAAAGATGACAGCGAGCCAGCTGTAATCAATAAAGCTGTGTTTTAGAAGATCCTGTAAGACACAGTCATGTGTGCTGGCTTTCATATGCTGTGAGTTTAAATGGAAACTCATAGGGGCTTTTCTGTGTCCTCAGTGCTTCCTGAAAGTATCTCATTAGTTATCCCAACATGCCTATAAGGTGGAATCTCAATAAGCAGTTGCCACGGAACTTGGGGCTGTCTCCTCTCCGAAGCTCTGCCCGAGCAGGTGACTTCTGTCCCAAGTCCTCAGCGCTGTCCTTAACAGTGTAAATGAGGCTAGCGCTTCTTCCGAAGATCCCAAGGGCAGGATTGTACTGGTGCCAGGCACTCATTTACAGGAAGCAGCGTCTGTTACCAGCCTCAGGAGCAGAAGGTGGGAGTAATGATCACAGTCTCGGCACCAGTGGCCTCCCCAGCCTAGTTACTTGTTTTTAATTAAGATGACAATACAACACCTTTTCGTGTCCTTCAGGGAACTGGAGCGTTCCAGTTGGAAGGGGCAGGAGAAGATAGCTCCGTGCACCCAGATCTTGGGTTCTAAAGATAGAAGCCCACGACTAAGGCTTTGTTTTCCTACTGGTGGCATTGAAGGAGCCTTGAGAGCAGGCCCCGAGTATAGAGGGTTTTCCAGGAGATGGCAGTGCTCTCTAAGGCTGGATCCTGGCTGTGCCTGTCTTCCACATCAACCGAAGAATATTGTAATTGAGACATAACATGATAATGCATTCTGGGCCACACAGCTGCTCGAGTGTCACCTCAAAATGCTTCTTACCAGCCTCAAAGTCACTGTAAACAGGGTAGAGAGTTGGAAGGGAGATGGAGGGTGGGGAGAAATGGGAGGGGAGCCCTTGGAGACGCCAGACAGCGACACTTGGCATTGCTGTCAGTGGAGTTTCAATACCTCCAGGCCAGGAGCTACCCTGATACATATTTACAATTCTTCCTGGGTTCACCTCTGAAGACCGATAAAAGGAAATTGAAGGACATGTACTGTCTGCATTTTAATTTCCAGGTTTACAAGAAATGTTTCATTATTCTAATTCTGGGGGGTGGAAATAAAACATCTTCCCTTTGGAAGTGAAAGATCTCCTTGTTCAGGGTGAAGAGCATAGCAAATCAGTCTCTCCCCGGAGAGGCAGGGCTGTTCCCGAGGCTGGCCCAGATTCCAGACAGTTAGGGGAATGGCAATGCGGGGGTGATGGCGGGCAGGGGAACGAATGGAGAATACTGGCCATTGACAGAATTGCCCTGTGTGACGCACACATAAGAAATGCACTCACAGCCGACTGCATTACTGATAAGGCAGATCCTGTAATTCCCAGGACATGGCAATGACATCTCAGGACAGACCTAGGGACAGAGGAATGAAAGACAGAGCAGGCAAAGAGCTTTCCTCTGCAAGAGGCTGTTGGCTGAGGTGCTGGCTTACGCAGGCACTTCTATAGGAATGAATGGGCCCGATAAGATCAGGGCCACAAGGACTGCAGTGACTCTTCAGTAATGTCACATAATTTACTAGCTGTGTTCATAGCTTAGGGGGTGAATCTCTATTTCCAGGGCTTTTATTTGTATTTTTGTTTATCGCTCCTAGGACTGTGCCAGAGACCTCCATGTGGAGGATAGAGCAGTGAGGTCAGCCAGGTGGACTGCTTGGGTAATCTGTGTGAAGGAAATTGACGCTTAAAGAAAAAGAGGCCAGTCTTTAAACGGCTTCGACCTCCAGAGTCTGTGTGGGGCTTCCTTTTAATTTTTGTACAAAACTAGTTGCTTTCTGTTTTCCTTAACCCTCTTCCACTGGAGCTCTGTTCTATATTTTCTGCAGATCCTCTCCTCCATGAAACTCCACCCTCTTACCTAATTCTAAGAGTCATCCTCACTTAGAGCCTGTGAAGAGTAGATGCTAAATACACAGTAGTGCTTCTACCCTTTGCTGCTGCACTTGAAATGCGTCTGCCTTCGCCACAGCCCAGCGATGCTTTAAAAGTTAGAGAACAAAGCAAACAAACAAACAAAAGTCCCCAGATAAAATTTCGTTTTGAGTGCTGAGGCGATGTCCTTCCAGGAGGCCGGTCTTTCCTGGGGGAAATCAGGCTGGTTTCTGGGTAAGGAGGAAGAAGTGCTCATTTTGCAGAGAGTGAGAAAAAGTTCACAGAGTGCACAGCCAGGCTGTTTAGCGTGGGTGGTGGCTGTTCAAGGAGCATTAGCAATGATCAAGTGAGGGAGGTAGGGAGAAGGAGGCTGGGAGCGCTACAGAACAGACCAACATGCAGGGTGGAGACTCAGCAGAGGGATGGAGTGAGGTGGAGACTCCCCTGGCCAGCATGAGACAGAGTGCTCAGACTATGGCCAGAGAATGCTTTACGGGAGGAAGGCGGTGGAGGCCATGCAGGCAATGAAAATGATTGGGAAAACCCATAAATGTTTATAGTGGGAGGCAGCAAAGTCCTATAAACAAAATCAGTGAACACTGAGCAGATCACAGAGGCAATGCATGTTAACTCCCTGCAATCTATGTAATAACAGGTGTTCTAGACAGAACACACAAATAGAGTCCTAAGACGTGGACCAGCCCTGATGAGACATCAATTACCAGCCCTGGTGAAAAGAAATGCATGGTCCATGCTAGACTCATTCCTGTTACATTTATCTGGGCTGGCTACTTCTGTCTACTTCTCCTAATGATTATGAACTCTCAGACTTAAATTATTTTCCAAAAAAAGACTTTGTGTTTGAGTCTCAATCAAACGTATCAAGCATTTGCCTGATGCTCAAATATCTGAATCCATGTAGTTCCTATTGACCATCTGGCAGGAATGTTGTATCATTAGCCATATTTAAACTCGTAAATATCAGCCAGGAAGACTGAGGAGATGGTGCCAGGATTATACAAATCATTCACCAAAAATGGTGTCTCTATTTTACAGAAATGGCGCAAACCTCATTCAAATTCAGCAAGTGCGTGAGACAATGTTCTTGGTCCTCCGTCACATAGAGAAGTTTAGAGTGAGGTTCACAATCAACACTGAGATGACACAGTGCCGGATGTGCGAGTCTGCAGCTTTTGAATATTTAGATGTTAGCAAGGGTTAAATATCAGAGGCCAGCACAGGAAGACTGGTGGGAAAGCTATTGAGAAATGTTTTACACCAGCTATTACTGACCTAGGTTTCTTTGTGGCTCCTATTGGTGGTAACATTTGCATTGAGTCAGCTGCCAGATCTACAATAAGCATTTTCTTCTGTTGTTGTTTTTCAAGCTTGAACGCACAGGACTAGGAACAACATTGAAAATTATCTGGTCCAAACTCTAATATTTTAGCGGTGGAACTCTGTAAAAAAATAAACAAACCAAAACAAATCTCAATGAAACTTTATCCACCTAGGGTTATTTTGTTGTAGGCAACAGAAACTAATGAGCTAAATAAAGCATAAGGAAATGTACTGGAAAGGTATTAGTGCTTTCATGTGATTGAAGGGAGGATGGAAGAATGAGGCTGAGAATATACAAAATAGCAGGAACAGGAGTGGTGCTGGATAAACTCTCACCATTACTTTTGCCTTTGTAGTTACTGGTCTAAGGGTCAAAATCCAGGAGAGAGTCTGACTAAGCTTGGGTAACATGCTTGGCTGTACCAAGCGGTGAGAGCTTCCGGTAGGAGCCAGTAGCCTCTGTGGCTGATGGGCAGGACATTTTGAGGCTGCATACAGCATGGAGGAAGTAATTTCCCAAATGGAAATTGGAGTGCTGAGGAGGAACGGAGGCTAAGAAGCAAAATCCATCAAACACCCTCCTCACACACACACACTCACGCACCAAACAAAACAGATGAAACTAGTTAAGGAGAGAAAGGGAGGGGTACCCAAAACCCCATCCCTAACCTCTCATGGAGGCATCAGAGGCAGAGGCATTCCATCCACGGCACACGAAGAAAACAACCAACTTGGTTCATCTTCTGGCAATCTCAGATTATTAGACTTAATTTATTATCCCCCAAATTTGGGGGGAATAAATTCTACACTATCTTTTCACAGTTTCCTTGACGAATTCTTCATTATCCTAGTTACTTCATGTCAACTTAATATCAACCGTTAATATTTACTTTTCTCAAAATCCTATTGTGGAACTCATTAGTGTAATCCCAAATCTGTATGGCTTTCCACCTCTGGTCTTGTTATGTGATTGCATTTCATCACTTTCTTTGAAGTAGGGTATGACCATGTGTTGGCCAAAGAAATGTGAGTGGAAGGAACCTGTGTCATTTCTAGGCAGAAGTTCCAAGAACCAGTGCGCAATTTGCCACACTTTCTGCCCACTGCCACTGTGATCACACCAGCACGGGACAGGTCAACCCTCCACTGGCCCCAGTCCTCGATTGGTCCAGGGCTTACATGATACAAGTGAGCCAATTAAAGTTCCTTCTCTTGAAGAAAAACATTGGGACAGTGGAGTCCTGTCCAATCTTAGGTGCAAAAGAGAACTATTCAGAGCTCTGGCATGACTGTGATATCCCCCCATGTGGCCTGGGGAGTAGAGAAGGAAACAATGAAGCAGATGAAGAGATGAGAGAGAGGAGGAGAGGGGCAGCTGAGGCCGATAATGCGAACGGCCTCTACTGAGTCTGGCCTGCAGCCCTGAGCGCCTCTGTGCCACCTCCACTCTCTGTAAGCCATCCTCCTTTTTACATTTGACACACTTTGGGGTGGGGGCTGTTACTTGGAAACAGCAAAGTCTTAAATTATTCCAAGCACCTTCTAATTCTTGTAACCCATTAGCTCATCAAACTCACCTGGAACCACAGCCCCTGACTTCCATTTGTTTGTTCATCTGTGTTTTGTGTTTTTCCGCCTCTACCCCAAGTGGCCTCTTTTAAGTTAGGTTCTCTAGAACCAGAGCCTGAGACAGAGATCTGGGTGGTGTGATCTGAGGGACTGCTCTTTAGAAAGAAGTCGTAAGGGGAGTGAGGAGATCAGAAGGGAAAAGAGCTGAGGACAGAGGTGGTCTCAGCTAACACCTAGCCTTGGCCACAGGCGCAGGGGGCTCGGGAGATAAACTGCTCCATGGATTTGTCTCAGCTTGAGGAAAGGGTGCAAGACTTTTTTTTTTTTTTTTGCGGTGCGCGGGCCTTTCACTGTTGTGGCCTCTCCCGTTGCGGAGCACAGGCTCCGGACGCGCAGGCTCAGCGGCCATGGCTCACGGGCCCAGCCGCTCCGCGGCATGTGGGATCTTCCCAGACCGGGGCACGAACCCGTGTCCCCTGCATCGGCAGGCGGACTCTCAACCACTGTGCCACCAGGGAAGCCCGGGGGCAAGACTCTTGTATCCCATTAGTCACCGATTGGCTGGGGGTCAGGGAGGGAGCAGGGGTTAACTTCCTGAGCAAGGAAGCTCCCATCAGCCAACAGCAATTCCCTGACGAACAGGATGACTACTAGCTGTTAGCAGCCACTTCCCATAGCAGCTGGGGAATGACCCCTGAGCCTGGTGACAAGTATATGGGTAGGGCACCGATTGTGCCTATGACAGCCTTCTAAATATTCTAATTGTTAAACTCATCTTTCTTGTTCTCGCATGCGCTTTCAAGGATAGCTCCTATCAGACCTCACAGGACACAAAGTACCCCACCTGATGAATACCAGATGTCCTTTTCTGCCTTTTGTTGTTATATTCATTCTTTCATTTTTCTGTGAAATATACTGACATTGGCATCAAGAGTAGTAACAGTTAGGTGAAAGTGGACCATTTAGTGCAGGGGGTGGGCAGTGGTACTCGTCATGGCTCTGAATATTGTAGGAGGTACCTGGGATTTTGTTCCTGTATCCATTTCCTCCTCTGTCACGATGATAGCATTCTAGATTTTCATTGGGTAAAAGTCCCACTCCTAGTGGAAGTGACCCAAGGATGAGTTCTGATACGCTTAAGCCAATCTGCAAAACCCATCCACCATTCCTTCCCAGGCACAAGGATTGCCCTAGGGATGAGCACATAACCCAGTTGGACCAATAAAATGCAAAGAGCCTTTACCTTGAGGTTTCAGAGGAAAATGCTTCCCTGCTCTTACTAAAGATTAGGAAAGATGCTTTCTCTTCTTCTGTCATGGGGAAAGGTAGTCATGTTCAAGCCGTGAAACCATTTCTGGTACCTGAGCCTGGGATCAGCCTGAAGAAAAGATCTGACACTAAAGGTGAACAAAAGACTTTCAGATCAATGGAGTCCCTGAGTATATGGTGAATCTCTGTGTCAAACGACACCAGAAGCTATATGCCCCCAAATTGTCAGTCTGTGAACCAACAAATGCCATTATTTACCCAAGCCAGTTTCAAATGGGTTTTCGTTTTCTGAAACATAAACTATCCTAAGTGGTAGACTCCAGGGAGTGGCTGCGGGAATGCATTCTCATCAGGGAGTGTCACCACTCACTGTTTTCTGGCAAACTTTCATGTGTCAACCCTCCCCTCAAGCCCCATCATTTTCAGATTTAAAAGCAGAAATAGATGATTCAGCATCCCTGATAACCTCTCACCCAGCATCCTAACCTGGAACCCGAGTGCTTAGCCATCCACTGTAGGCATCCAATTTTAGGATTTGGTTTCTAGAATACCAATCCATTGACATAATATTAGCTTCATTTGGAAGACCTCCAATTGCTAGCAGAGTTTTGCAGAAACGTCTTCTGAAATGAGAAGAAAATGACCTCCCCCTTGGGAGGTCTCTTCTAAAGTTTATTAATAAAACATGTGATTGAAACTGCATTAATGTCCCGCTGAAACTACTTGGGAAATAGTAAAAGTGCTCAAGATAGCTTAGGGCTTGTGTGTGTCATTTCACACTGTGGTCCACACTGTCCTGGAACTGGTTCCAAGTGTGGGCTCATTGTAACAATCCACTCTGGGCCACTCAGGGGGACATCAGGAGTCCTGATTTGGTCCATTTCTCCTCATCTCTCTTCCTCTCCAGAACCCTTCTAGAGCTCTCTAACAAGAGGGCAATTGTTTTTTGCCTCATTCCTGGAGGTTATAGTACCCCTGGATAGTTTTTAAAAATAATAATTCCAGTTATTATCATGGTTAGATATCTCTTTGTTTCTTTTCTCCATCTATGGTGCCTAATGCTATCTTTGACCAGATGGAGAATGCAATTAAAATAAATATAATGTAATATAAAAATAAAACAGAACATATTGCTTTTGCAGGGCAATCTGGGACCAAGATTTTCTGCAGTGGAAATTACTGGCTAAATAAACCTATCTCCTCATTGACACAAAGCTGAGAAGAGAGATTGGTTATGACAAAAAAAAAAAAAAAAAAAAGAGAAAGAAATATGATTATTTCCTAAATCGAGGTAACATTTGCCCAAATGGAAAATTATTGAAGGAGAAGGTTTATTTTTTCTTTTTCTTTTTATGTGAACACCATAGCATCACAGTCCAGGTGCTATAGGGGATGAAAAGATGAATACAGACAGTCATCTCCCTAAAGAAACTTCCAGTCTCGTTGGAGAGAATACACATACATGGAAGGGAAAATAGAACTACACGACAAGTGAGCTTGAACAAAGAGATTGTTGTAGCTATGTTCTGGCAGAGGCCCTGCTCTCTTGGAGGGAGCATGAGAAACTCATCCTTCTCAGCAAGATATCTTCGGTACAGAGTAGATGGGTAATAACATTGACCACTTAATCATCATCCACACTACCTCAGTTAAGAGATTTTTAGTACAAGTAACAAACAGACTCAGGTGTGTGAAAGTTAGACTTTGTTGGAAAGATCCCTGTGTATCTCATAGAACTCAACAACCCTTAGGCTCCAGGAAAAAAGGAAATAGGGACTGGACAATCTATTAGAACCAAGAGAGCTATTACCAAGCTTTCTGTGATTATGAGGTCATTTGCCTCTACTTTCCAAGTGCCTATTTTATTTTTTTCTCTCTTTACACCAGCCCCTTTTGCAGGTGGTGGAACATCACATGCCCAGCCCTAGAACCACATCACCTCCCCGCATCAAGTCTTCCAACTAATTGATTACTACCCTAGATCTAAAATCCTAGGGGAGAATCTCGTTAGCTCAGATTGGGTCCACTGTCCATCTCTGAACCAATCAGCTATGACCAGTGAAAGAAGTGTCAGTCAGTATCCATACAGCTACAAAAGCCCATCCATTTGGGTGGGTGAATAATTCTTAGAAAAATGGTGAAATGGAGGCTAGGCAGACACACCAAAAGGTCTTCTATTACAAAATCTGGATACAATTTGTTATATTAATTTTGTTAGTTTACTAAATACTTTTATTTAGGATCATTTCTGTGGTTACAAGCTCATAAAAGATAACCTTATCCTTAACTAGAGTTTATGATTTACCACTGACATGTAGAACTAACCTCACGGAATTCTGTTTCCCATTTCCAAAATCTGAGAGCATGACTGACATAGTATGTGTCAAAGTCTATAGCCTCAGAAGAGGGCCTATCTATAATCTTTATTCTTTTCAACTATTCTTTCTTTAAAACCCATACACACACTAAATCAGCATAACAAAGTTAGGAGAGGCAAAGTTTTATATGAAGGATTTAAATAGGGAGGTTTGGAAAAGATTAAAAAGCCATATTCTGCCTTATTGCATGCCAATAAGAATATCTGAAAAGTCATCAAAAGAGGGGAACAAATCTGTGCTATGGAAAAGTCTGGTCAGAGGCCATACTGCAGTCATGATTTGGTATTTCTGTTGATACCTTGATTATTCCTAACTAGTTATAGATCTTTTGTTCTGGTTACTTTTGAATATTTTGAGTGTTGACAGAGGATATTGAAGAGAACACACTCAAACATTTCTTGAAGGGACATGACAACCACTTTATGTAATATAAGGATGACCATGGGATCCTTACATTAGTCCCACAAGGCAGCTGTTATTGTTATTTTGCAGATGAGAAAATGAAAGCTTAGAGAAGTTGAGTGGCTGGCCATAGTCATGCAGCTAGTGAGTCGACATTTGTCCCTGGGTAGAATATATCCCAGCTCTGTCCACTACTCAAAGTTTGCTTCCCCAGACTGATGTCTCCTTTACGGTTCAATGTGTTTCATTTGATGGTGGCCCATCTAACAGAAGGAGCGACTGGAAATGCAGAGGTTCTAGGTCCTGCCTTTGAACTTAGTAGATAAGCAAACTTCAGAAAATCTGTTGACTTCTGCCAGCCCATATTCTTCATTTATGACAACAGGACACTGCACTACACATAAAAGAGGTCAAGCAGCAAGTACCATGTCAAAGTACAGAACAATTGCGGTGTTCTATGTCAGTGCGTCCTCCTCAGGACCCTCACAATTGTAATTTCTCTGCTTCTTGGCACTAACCATCAGAGAAGGAACTAATAAAATAAAACAATATCCTCTGTTTCCTATTACTTCAAATCTCTTGGGAGAAAGCTTGGAAATGTATATGAAAGTTTGAGTGGTAGTAGAAGGGGAAAAGTTAGCTCTATTTTTAATAACCTGGTATTTTGGCTCTTGATTGAATCGTCATTGTTCTTCCACTGCCAGCTCCTTCTTCGTGGATGCATTGCTTTCCCTCTGCTCCTGCAGCCAGAAGGTGGAGTAGAGTCACCTTCTGAGCATACCCTTAAGTCCTGCCCAGCAGAGGCACTGTGTGTGCGAGGGAGCCATGAGGTCTGGGTACTGGGTTCTATTCTGCCATCACTGACTTAGTAGCTGGGGAATCAGACCCCGTCTCTGGACTTCAGTTGCCCCATCTGTAAAATGAGAGGACTGGAGGAAAAGATCTCCCTGGGCCCTTCTAGCTTTCATGTTTTATGACCCTGAGTAAGAAGAAAGAATACTCCTCAAGGTTTACCTGGTCCCCTCAGCCAAGTCTTTGCAGGTTTTTTGGCCCTGAGACTGAAGGGGTTTTCTTTATGCCTCTGTCCTGCCTGCTTTCTGAGTCTAAGAGCTGTGAGGTCAATACACAGGCATGAGCTGCACAGTCAGTGTAGAGCAGAGCAGGTGAAATTCATTTCCTGTGGGATTTGCACATTTCATTGTGACACTTTGTGGTTCATTCTGCAGGTTTTGCTGACTTCTATGCAAAAAAGGAATGCACTTGAAGGGTTTCCTCTTCATAGTGAATACTTGAATATAAAAGTATGAAAGGTATGGAAGACCCCTCTGTATTGTGCAAACCAGGAGCTTGCTAGAGTGATGATGGGTGGGGAATCTGCACTGTAAAAGTGACTTCGACACATTTGCTGGTGACCGTCACACTCAGGAAGTCAAAGGACACAACCTGGTTAGCACTTGGTTCACATATTTCATTTTCAATTCAGAGATTTCAAATTCCAATGTCACCACTTACTTGCCATTTGATCTCAGGCAAGGTATTTAACCTCTCTGTGCCTCACTTTCTCATCTGTAAAATGAAGAGAACATTCCTTCTTACCCCACCAGATTGTGGTTGAAGATAAAATTTCATCTTTCACAGGAAATGCTTAGCAGAGTTTCTAGTACATAGTAAGTATCCAAAACATGTTGGTTAATATTATTATCCCTCAAAACACATACACACACGAACAATGAATTCAAGAAAAAACAATGTTTTGATTATGAAACACAAAGACAATTTCCCTATTGCATAAGGAAAACAATTATGGTTTTTCATTTCTTTGAGTTTCAAGCAAAACCATGGGTATAAAATTCAGAGCAGGGCCAAATTGAATTTCCAGGAAAGTAATATCTGAGAAGCTTTTAAGCAAGAGAGAGGTTTGCTGGCTGAAAGGCATAAACACATCTTAATCTTGGAATCAGAATGGGAGCAGACAGCATGGCTGGCCCCTGATCGCTTATTGATGAGCTTCTTACCTGCATGAAGACCAAGGTACACTGGCCAAATTTAACTTCATTCCATATCTCTGCTCCCTGTCTCTTTATTTCTCTTCTCTATTGAGCTATTTACATCCCCAGAAGGAGCTTGGGAATACTGGGTATATTCATGGAGTAAAGCTATCATGGGGAATGTGGCAGTGATGGGGCAGATCACATTGGATATCACGGGCATGCTACTTATGTGTAAGATTATCTGCCCACATGCCAGGATCATATTTATAAATAACTACAGGGATCAGGCAGACTACACAACTGAGTAAAATGGACTAGCTTGAGACTGTGGCAGACCAGAAAGCACATATCCTCTCTAAAGAAGGCAACCACCACTCTGTTCCAGGCTATTGTTGCCATGCTCATTTAGTGCCACCAGATCTTTCCTTCTTAAAACAGAAGTAGACACTGTGGATTTTTATATCAGTTTTCTCAAGTTTTTAATTAATGGCAACTCATGAAAATATTTAAAACACCACTGGAGTGCAGACCTTAGCCACACTGGAACATCCAGTGGTAATCAGAGCTCAGAATTTGCAGATGATTGGTATATGTGTATGTGTCTAAGGGTATCAGGGGTCGGGGCAGTGAGAAAGACTTCAGTTTCTACAGCATTGTTTTCACCAAACACATTTGTGGTTAGTCATAAAATCTTTACTTAAAGATACAAACAGCTTTCAAACTTCTGCTCCCAACTATAAGGCAGGAACTGATACCAGATTTGCCCTGCCACCATAAACAAGTATAAAGATGGTCAAAGTTTATGAAGTATCTGTTTTTAAGCATTAACATGCAGTAAAGGATTGTGGTACCTGAGAGAAGAGAAACACATGAGGTGAACATTTATGGTTTTCTTCTGGGGGCATTTTCCTGCTGCAAGGTAGGAAATTGGAGCCCAATTGGAGAGGCACTTTTGCTGGGTTGAAAAAGCAGAGATCAGAATTCTAGACAGTGGAAGTCCTTGGAATTTTTTATGGTACTAGGAAGGAGGGAGCTCCAAAAGTGGGTGTTCCAAAACTCTGTGTGGGATTCACCATATGTCCTTGGCTGAAGGCTGGGCTGGGACTTTGCAGGACAAGACTCAAGAAAGTCTTGTAGAGACCAGCTGCTACAGGGCTGAGAGCTGACTGGAGAAACAGGAAGTTGTGTAGCGCTAAGAAACATTAAAGCTCTAGTGCATGCAGAGTGGGGAGACCTCAGCGAGTACCTTGGGCATTCAGTTGAGAACCCCAAAAGACCACATTTCTGGAATAAGAATCATATCTGAGAGTAAGGCTATCTACAAGTTTAAGGTCAAAACCACAAAAGACTTGTCCTTATAAAGGAATTAAACAAAGCCTAACAGAACCTAAAAGAGCTTCTAGTTATTTAACAGCTTCCCTAAACAAAACTCAATATTCTTTAAAAGAAGATGACATAATTTAGGTCCCAAAAACAAATCATCCACAAGGTTCATCATACAGTACAAAATTAAGAAATATGGGAAGAGGCAGGAAAATGTGACCCATAATAAGGAGCAAAAGCAATAAAAAGAAAAAGACCCCTACATAGCCTAGACAAGACAAATGAGCTCATGAAAGCAGCTACTATAAATGTGTTCAGAGGCTTAATGGAAAATATGAGAAATCTCAACAGAGAAATGGAAACCATAAAAAGAATGAATAAAATTCTAGAACTGAAAAATACAAATCCTGTAATGAAAAATTCACTGGATAGGCTTAACAGTTGGAATATTAGAAACTACAGAGTGAGTGAATACAAAGATAGATGAAGAAAAATTATCCAATCTGAAAAACAGAGGGGAAAAATTAACAAAGATTTATTGATTTGTAGGACAATGTCACACAGGCTAATATATGTATAATTGGAGATACAAAGGGAAGGAGAGAGAATGGGGGAAAATATGAAGAAATATATAAATAATGCCAAAATGTTCCTCAATTTGTGTAAAAATGTCAATTTATAAATCCAAGAATCTTGACAAACCCAAGAAAAATAATTTTTTAAATAGATCATATAGGCACATCATAGCAAACTACTGAAAACAACGATAAAGAGAAAATTTTAAAATCAGCCAAACAAGGAGGTGTCTTACATTCAAGAGAATAATGATGTGAAAATGTATGATTTCTCCCCAGAAACAACTGAGGTAAAAAGACAATGAAATGACATTGTTAATGTGGTGGAAACAGCAACAGCAACGATTTTGTACCAGAAGGCTATATGCAATAAAAATAACCTTTAAAAATGAGAGTGAAATATAGACACTTGCAGATAAATGAAAGTTGAGAGAACTCCAGTGTGTGGGCACTACAAGATATACTAAAGGAAGTTTCTCAATCTGAATAAAAAAATACCAGTTAAAAATATGGATCTACAAGAAGGAATGAAGAGAATCTAAAATGGTAAATAAGGGATAAATATAAAAGATATATTTTCCCTCTCTTAATTTTGCTGAAAAACAGTTTATTCTTTACATAATAATAAAATCATATTTTCTTTTTCTTACTGAGGTACATATAAAACACATGACAGCAACAGCACAAAGGATAGTGACTAAATAGAACATTTTTTTGAAACCTTCATACTTTTTATTTGAAGCGTTACAATATTAACTCTAAGTAAATTATGATAAATTAAAGATGCATAGTTTAATCCCTAGAAAAGTAGTCTTGACAGTTTGGTTTGCAGACTAACCATATCAGCATCACTTAGGAATTTGCTAGAAATGCAAATTATTGGTCTCTACCCAGAATTACTGAATCAGAAACTCTGGGGTAAGGGGCCTAACAATTTTTGTTTTAACAAAATCTCAGGTGGTTTGAGAATTACTGCCTTAGAGCAACAAAAAGCAAACCAAAAATTATAAAGATGTGTTTCTAAGGCAACAGAGATCAATAGAAAAGAATATAGAAGTAAATACTCCTTAACTCATTTTATCCCTCTATCCCTGATAATGAAAACCTGATGAAGACATTACAAATAAAGAAAATTACAGACCAATATCTCTCATGAGCATGGATGCAAAAAGTCCTTAATAAAATATTAACAAATTGATTTCAGTGAAATATAAAAAGAGCGACACATAATGACCAAGTGAGGTTTATCCCAGGAATGTGAGGCTGGTTTAATATTAAAAAATCATTCAATATAATTCACCATGTCAACAGGTAAAAAAAGAGTAACGACATGATCATCTTATTAGAGGCAGGAAAATATTTGACATAATTCAACACTCATTTATGGTAAAGAACTTCCAGTAAACTGAAAATAGGGAATTCTTTTAGCCTGATCTACATCTACATCCACAAAAAGCCTAAAGCTAACACCATGTTCAATGGTGAATCACTGGATCTCTTCTCTCTAACACTGAGAGAATGCAAATTTCATCGCATCTATGAAAATTGTCTTAAAGAAAGAGAAAGCAGTAAAGAGCATAAAGATTGGGAAAAAAAAATCAAAACTCAGTTTATTCATCTATTTACATTTATTATTTATGTAGAATATTCTAAAATATTTCTATATGCCAGTAACAATTGGAAAATGAAATTTTAAAAACAATATTTAAAATAGCATAAAGAACACCAAATGGCTAAGAATAAATCTGATGAAAGATGTACAAGACCTATACCTATGAGAAAATAAATTAAAGCTAATAGAGAAATATACCATTGCTCATGGACTGGAAAAATCACTACTGCTAAAGATGTTAATTCTCCCTCAAACAGATCTAAAGTTTTCTACACACGCTCAGTCAAAATCTCAATTGATTTTTCTTTGTGAAAATTTACAGGATAATTACTTTAAATATATAGGAAAAGCCAAAGGACTTAGAATAGCCAAAACAATTTTGAGAAAGTTGGAGTACTTGCACTATCAGTTTTAAAACTTACTATAAAGGTATATTAACCTACACTGTGAAAGTGGTATCAGGATAGTAGAACATAACAGAATCCAGAAATAGACACATAGAAAGTCAGCTGATTTTCAACAAAGGCACCAAGGCAATTCAACGGGGAAAGGAAATCTTTTCAACAAATGGGGCTGGATATCCATGTGTGAAAAAATATAACCTCTCACCATACACAGAATTGATTTTAAATGGCTTCCAGACCTAAACATAACTGCTGAAAGTTTCAAATTTCTAGGGGAAAAAAAGAGTATCATTGAATCCTGGGGTTGGCAAAGATTTCTTAGACAAGACACAAAAAGCACTAACTATAAAAGAAAAGAATTGATCACGTAGACTTGATCAAATTTCAAATTTTTCTCCTCAAAAACTGCAGTAAGTGAAAAGGTAAACCTGAGAAAAAATATTCACCTTCGTTTTATCGGACAAAGGTCTCATCCATATTTATGAAGAACTCCTACAAAGCTGTAATTATAAACAACCAAATTTAAACACAGGTGAAAAACACAAATAGATATTCCACAAAAGCAGGTATATGGATGGCCAATAAGCCTATGAGAAAATCCTCAGTCTCATTAATCATCAAGGAAAGCCATGAAGGAAATTTCTAGTATGATGGAAATGTTCTATATCTTGATTGAAGTGTTGTTTATATAGGTATATATTTTGACAAAACTGATTGAACTTTACACTTAAGATTTATATCTCACCGCGTATATCTTACCTCAATTTAAAGGAGTATAAACAGCTTGTATTTCTTCTATTTGATTTGTTGCTATTCTAGTATTTGTACTTGAGAGTAGATCTCTTTTTGGTTTTTTATTTTATTCATTCATTCAGCATTCTCTATGTACCAGACTTTGGGTTTTAAGGGAACCAATCTGTCATCAATTTGAGTATAATCGAGGACTTATTGGAACGTAGAATGCAGTGTGGCCAATTCACTTAGGAGATTCTAGCTTGAAGACAGAGGAGAAATGACTGGGGCATGAACAAAGGTGTTGACACTGGAGATGAAGAAAAGGAAAAAGGAAACTGATTTGAGAGAAATTTGGGAAGCATACTCAATAAGACTGGTTAGATGTGGGGCGCAGAACAGGGAAGTACAGCAGAGGGAGAAATATGGATGTACTTTTAGATTCCTGTCTTAAGTGACTAAAGATGAATGATGATGTCCAGTAATCAAGAGAGGAACTATTAAAAGTTCTCTCTTGGGCTTCCCTGGTGGCACAGTGGTTGAGAGTCCGCCTGCCGATGCAGGGGACGCGGCTTCGCGCCCCGGTCCGGGAGGATCCCACATGCTGCGGAGCGGCTAGGCCCGTGAGCCATGGCCACTGAGCCTGAGCGTCCGTAGCCTGTGCTCCGCAACGGGAGAGGCCACAACAGTGAGAGGCCCACGTACCGCAAAAAAAATAAAAAGAGTTCCCTCTTACAGTTAGGTTAGGGCAGAAAAGGGGTATGGATAATGGGCAGATACAAGACCTTGGGTTTAGTTTTGCACAGACTGAGTTGAGGTACCTAAGGAATTGAGTTACCCAATAGGAGAGACCAAATAGGCAATTGGCTATAACATCAGAACACGGAATCCTAATTACTTCATTCTTTGCTGTAGAAACTTGGCTTGTTTCCTGCATATTCTTTTTCAGTCTCATCTGTAAAATGAACTTAATCCTTCTGATTTCTTTCACCAAAATATTCCAAAGTTAATGGCAAAAATTTGACTTGATGTGTATTTTGAAAACAGCAAAAAAAATCATCCCCAAATTTTAGATCAGGCTCTGAGTTATCATGGTGCGAGTGAAAAGCATATGTTTGGACTCAAGCTGACCTTGATGCTAATCCTTGTTCTGCTATTAAGAAGCCAGATGAGGACTTCCCTGGTGGTCCAGTGGATGAGACTCTGCTTCCAAGGCAGCGGGCCCGGGATCCAACCCTGGTCGGGGAACTAGGATCCCACATGCCGTGCAGCCAAAAAAAAAGAAAAGAAGAAGAAGTTTATGTATACCAGCCTCAGTTTCTTATCCAGCAAAAGGGGACTAGAAATCCTATTTTGCAGCTGTGTTGTGATAATTATGATAGTGTGTGGGAAAATACCTCTCACAGAACCTGGCGCCCAGTAAATTCTTAATCCAGATCCACATACCAGTAACGTTCCTTTCAGATGATGTTTCACCAATGAAACAGCCCTAGGTGAAAGTGTGAAGTATGACAAACCCCAGACCCTGTTTCCCTCCCCATCCCTCTCCAAGGCCCAAACCTTCTCTCCTCTTTTCATCATGGAAATCAGCTCTCAGGAGAGGATGTGACATCAGTCATTTGCCTCTCATTGTTAATGAGCTTACATCATCCCCTCCCTCACCAGGAAGACTTCGCATTCCAAGCCTTTTATGTAACAATAGGAAGAACGGCTTTGTTTCTGGTTAAAGGCTCAGTGTGCTGGGAAGGAAGTAGGCTGTGCAAGCAGGGGCCCCTTGGTGAGACTCCTGAAATCTTACCCGTGAAAGTAAATAATTCTCTCTTCCCTGCCTCCGAGTTAGCAGCTTAAAGCAAAGGAGACCCTTATTTCACCATATCTAGTGTCCAGACATCCCCACTCACCCTCTGTAGCTGGACTCTCCACCCGCCACATGGTCTGATCACCTCCCTGGCTGTGTAGTTTTATTTTGGATTTCAATTATTATATTATTAGCAGTTAATTCTCCATAAGAGACAAATAGGGGAAACAGGAGTATTTGTCTATTATTTATTATTCTTTAAGCTAAATGTCTGCCGTTTAATTAAATTGAAAAGTATTCCCTCTGGGATGTACCAGGTCCCTGGTGGTCCAATAAAGTAATAAAATTACGGTGAAAGGGAAAGCATTATCGCGTGGTGCTTTATTCTCATCAGCAATGGCATCCAAATACAAATTTAGTCAATTATTGGGTGATCCAGAACAGGTTTTCTGGGAATTTAATTAGCAAAATGGTCTGTGTGGGCACTGTGATCACTGTGGGGCAAATGAGCTGGAGTTGTCCAAGGGCCTGTGGTCTCACGTCCTGACTAAACACATTTACCCAGAAAGTGACTACTGAGCAAAGAATTCTGCTCTGGTTTTATCAAAAAAGTGTCTACCACAGCAGCAACCTCTGTTAAGGATGTGTGTTTGTATACATATTTGAATCACCTCATTTTCTTTGTTTCTCCAAACTCCCTCCATTAATTCATTAATTTGATTAAGACTTTGTAAGCATCTTCAATTCCTCCGAACAATAGGACAGATGTTATCAGATCTGAGCAACAATGAAATCAATAAAGACTTTGGAGGGGAGCAAGAAGAAAGGTAACAGGGTAATAGCAGTTCTTCACTGAAAGCTATCTAACCGGGTTTTTTTTTTGTTTTTTTTTTTGCATTACGCGGGCCTCTCACTGTTGTGGCCGCTCCCGTTGCGGAGCACAGGCTCTGGACGCGCAGGCTCAGTGGCCATGGCTCACGGGCCCAGCCGCTCCGCGGCATGTGGGATCTTCCCGGACCAGGGCACGAACCTGTGTCCCCTGCATCGGCAGGTGGACTCTCAACCACTGTGCCACCAGGGAAGCCCTAACCCATTTTTAATTTAATTTGGAGTGCATTATTATTTCAGGATTCCAAACACTAAGGCCATTTTAATCATGCAGATCCCATGTCTTACTGAGTTGTGGCAGAGAATTACTCTTTTTTTGGTGACCCTGAGTTAGCAAGGATATGCTGGGCAAACAGCCAAGGTGCTATACGCTCAATAATAATAATAATCTATATTTGAAGTTTGCATGATGCCTATTCGCCATTGGCTCTTCTGATAGGGGGAGAGTCACCTCTTCAGACCCTATCGCTGTTTGACTTACCACTTTCTTTAGTGAATGAGAAATATCAAGTAAGCTTTCTTTCTTACACGGAGGGGAAGAGGCATAAAACACAGCCTATAGAGAAGCGCTGTGAAATAAATAAACATCTCAAGGAGACGTGGGTATTGGGGTGGGGAGAAACTGGAGGAAAAAATGAAAAGAAACTGACCTTGCAAAGAGGGCAAAAACCTCCCTTTCCTAGAGAGTTGTCTTAGGGTGAGTGATGAGCCAGTGATTTATTTTGACCCCATTCACTCTTCACCAAGAGAAAAATAACTTGGTGATCTACTTCCTGTAAAAGATAAAATAGATATTAAATCCCAAGTCACTTTAGCTTGCATAGTAGGTTTGGAGTCTCTTTTCTGATAGGTATCATTTATTGAATTTATATTGTATGCAGGGAGTTCACAAGTTCTTTGAATACATTAGCCTTATTTAATTTTCACTGCAAAACCTGCACTATTTTCTTCATTTTATAAATGAGGAAACTGAAGCTTTACGAGGAAACGGAAGATTTGCCCACAGCTAGCAAGAGGCAGAGCTGGAAGTTTCATCTGGAATTCCAAGCCCCCCAATTTCTATTCTGCATCACCAGTCTTTTTTCAACAACTTGTACAGATACTTTATTGTTGCTGTCTGTTTTAATAAAGAGTTCAAACATAGCATTCTAAAATATGTTTTTGTTGTTGTTGTTGTTAAATAGGTATCTAGGCTCTCAGATAAGTACTGGGATGTCTGATCATTTATCCTGTCCTTTCCAGTATGCTCCAAATATTTAAGTTGGATTTTAAAGGCACGACTAGTCTAAATGGGTCTTAGAAAATCGGCATGTGATCAGTTTGGAAGATAGCCTCTCCCTTAAAGTCCTAGAAATTAGCTGCCAGGGGAATGTAAATCTTAATATGGACATAGAACTTAATATGTCCCATGCTGGACCAGTTTGCGCTAGAGGGTTCTATGAATATTTTGAAACCAGTTTGTTTCTCAAAGTCCCAGTGTACCTTCTCTGTGCCTCCCTAGAAAGTGGGATTAGTGATTTTAGTTACTATCTCATTTCTTAAAGCAGTCAAAGATGAATAAAATAATACTAGCAAAATATTAATTATTAAAAAGATATAAACAATTAAAAAAATCAAAACTACTTCAAAAACCTATTCCCTTCAATTCACCTTCTAGGGAATGAAGACACAAGACAGTCAATAATTCAAATTCCCCAGTAAAATGGGAAAGTATTATTGACCCTGAAGAGCACAGAGGTTAATTTATTTGCAAAAATCACCTCCTGTCACATGCTCTGGGTGGAAAAGAAATTATGTGAAACCTCATGAGAAAATAATCACCTCCCTCCCTCCACACTCCTCCCCCCATTTCTGTTCTTTTTTGGATGTGGGTTGGTAGGGGAGTTAGTTCCCAGGAAGTGATGCAGGGAAGATGTTTGAGTATGCTTGAGTGTATCAAAGCTTGTATGTTCTTAGCTGTCCATGAGAGAAGCCATAGAGATCAGAAGTATTGGCGATATGGATGACAGCCAAGCACATTTTGCAGGCCAGGCAGAATTTTTGCAGGCCTCTTTATTTATTTATGTTTTAATGATTTGCAAGGCTGGGTAAATTGAATTACTCACTGTTGATTATAAAGTGGGTTAGTAGGCAACCCAGAAGGTCAACTTGTTTACCACTACAACTACTATCCTTTCTCCCCACCCAAAATTATTCTTTGAGGAAATCATTCCCATCTTTAATCCAATCTATAAAGACTATGGCATATTCTCAAATCATTCCCAATAATTCAAATAAGAGAACACTAAATTTAAGGCATGACTTTGAATTTTAAATTCATTAATAGACTGAAGAAGCTTTCTGATTTAAAAGATTCTTCTTTTAAATTGCATTTTGGAATGATATACAGTGGACAATTTTTCTTTATTTGATTATTCAGAATCCACCCCCCTTGTCTTTTGGTAAGAGAAACCCAATTCCTTTTAGGGAAAGTATATTTCCCCCAAAATGTATATCGTGGGTGGGACTGTGAATGAAGCCTCTCTGCCCTCCTCTAGAAGAGTGATAGGAAAGAAAAGAAAAGAAAAAATTTATCGATCAGAGCCTCTCTTCTAAGTTTCTTGTGAGTGGCACTCACCCATCTTGGCAGCAGGGCCTGGGGAGATGGTCAAGTAAATCTTGAAGCAGAATTCTAAAGCAATTCGGTTCCTTTTTCTTACACTTAATCAGTCCAGTTTCTGAGTTTTGCCTTCCGTTCTGTGAGCCTCCCTCAGTGGAACTCCCCTCTGCCCCCTTGTAAATTCCCATTTTGTGTAAGTTGGCCAGAATCCATTCCCTTTGTTGTAACTACATACTCTTAATACAAGGTCTCAAGATGCTAAAATCAACTGGAAGTTATGATGTCAAGACCAGGGTCTAACTGGGCCAGGGATGTGGATGACTTGTTTTAAATAGTTATGGCTTTGATCTCATTTCTCCCTTATATTGTTTTAAAAACATTTAGGCGAGAAAAAAACATTACAATGGAATCTTTTCATTAGCTACCGAATTTCTTGAAGGAGTCAAGGCAAACATTTTCTAGTATATGCCTTTTTGTATTCTGTAACTTGGACGGTATGCTCTGTATCCAAGCCAATTCTGTTATAAAAAGTAAACAAGGGGGCTTCCCTGGTGGCGCAGTTGTTGAGAGTCCGCCTGTCGATGCAGGGGACACAGGTTCGTGCCCCGGTCTGGGAAGATCCCACATGCTGAGGAGCGGCTGGGCCCGTGAGCCATGGCCGCTGAGCCTGCGCTTCCGGAGCCTGTGCTCCGCAACGGGAGAGGCCACAACAGTGAGAGGCCCGCGTACCGCAAAAAACAAACAAACAAAAGTAAACAAGGGCTTCCCTGATGGCGCAGTGGTTGAGAATCTGCCTGCTAATGCAGGGCACACGTGTTCGAGCCCTGGTCTGGGAGGTTCCCACATGCCGCGGAGCAACAGGGCCCGTGAGCCACGACTACTGAGCCTGCGCGTCTGGAGCCTGTGCTCTGCAACAAAAGAGGCCGCGATAGTGAGAGGCCCGTGCACCGCGATGAAGAGTGGCCCCCGCTTGCCACAACTAGAGAAAGCCCTCGCACAGAAACGAAGAACCAACACAGCAAAAATAAATTAATAATAATTTTTTAAAAGTAAACAAAATATATCACTTAACAAATAAACAAGACTAGGTTAGATTTCCATCTGACATTTTTCATCAGTGTCCCTTCAAAAGGCAACATTGGAGATTTATGAATGAAATTAATTTTGAACTCTGTATCAGACCATGCCAATTCCTTAGCTTTGTAGATTCCAAAATCTGTTTCCAAATTAGGTATTTCATTAGCTTTAATGTATCTTTTAACCTGATTCAGACTTTAGGATGCATTTTGTCATTTGGGGTCATTCATAATTTACTCTTTAGGAAATTATTGTATGAATAACAGCTGGAGAAAATCATCCTCCCTGCTCTGTTCAAAGAATTGAGGTAATAACAACAAGTTAGCACAGGTTTCCCTGGGCACTGAGATAAGCTACTTGGGTAATATAGTGGCTGAGACCACAAGGAGGGGATAGTAGGAAAGAAAACAAATATTTATTGAATACATATTCTTTGCCAAATATTATGTTAGAAAGTTATTATCCCCATTTTTTAAGTGAAGAAAACTGAGGCTTAGAAATGCTAAATATTTTTGTTTAATACACATTTATTGGAGATTTACCATGTGCCAGGAGTTGTGCTGGGCCCTGGAGATAAAAAGATGACTAAGATGTAGGAATAAACGGCAGGTACATGAATTAAACCCAGGTCCATCTGCTCCTGAAGCCTACACCATAGCTAATATGCCTCCCATGGAACATTGCCTAGGCCAGAATCACTTTTCCTGACATGAAAATGAGACCAAGAACCAGAATAGAGTCTGTTTTTTCAGTGTTTTAACATCAGGACAATGTTCTTGGGAATTTTCATAATTAGAACCATTTCTCAGTGTAGTAAAGGAATTTTATAATTCTCAATTTTATGATTTTAATATTCTCAAGATTCCTATAAAATTGAAAACAGATATTCACTCTCAATTAACAAATCATATATCACTCTCATTTAAAACATAGAAAGAAAAAAACCCCAAAGCTTAATAAGATTACTTAATGAAGATCCTAGAATGAAAAAAGAAGAAATGATCATCTGGGTTTAACGGTCCAGACAAGACAGTGAGTTAGCACAGATTATTGGCTTCTCCCAACCACCGCAATGCAACTCAACCTTGGAGATGCCACATGAGAGTTTAAGTAGCTAAAGGAGCACAAAGCCTTCATTATTTATAACTAACTGCAAGTAGCCCTTGGGAGGACAAAAGTGTTAAGAAGAACAGCCTTGGAAGTTAGGTCAGAGGCCAAAGAGAGATTTCTCTCCTCCACATTGTCTTGTCAGATCCCTGCTCACATGCTGCTGCCTCAAGGCAGGCCAGTGTAAGTCCAAGGTGGTATAAACTCAGGGCAGTAATGCAGCCCAGTAAACTATTGGGAGTGTGAAGCCAAAAACAGAGTTCAAAATATCAAGAACTCAATGAGTAGCTTGAATAACAGAGTGAATAAACATAGCTGAAGAAAGAATTAGTGAGGTAGAAAATTATATACAAAGACTATCCTAAAAGTCATTAGAAAGGGATAAAAGTTGGAGAGAATGAAGTAGAAGTTAAGTAATATGGAAGATAGAACTAGAAGTAATAGGCTCCCTCAATTATGAATTACAGATGGAGATAAATCAGCTTCCATACGGAGAAAAGAAAATATTCGAAAAGTAATGGTGAAGAATTTCCTAAAATTAAAGGAAAAATATGTGCTTTGCACTATTTGTCCTGTACTACTGTAGTATGTGATCTACTAAAAAGAGTTGACCAAGAAAGAAAAAGACATGGGATCCAGGAAATAAGAGTTTCATATCAGGAGAGAAGCAAAAGAGATTCTTGAGTTAATGGGGAGAGGAGATTCCAGGATGACTGTCATGTGGCAGAGCTAGGGAGCAACCAGTTAATATTAGAGATGGAGATCAGAGGAGAGCTCTGGGAGAAATGACTCCAAGAAAATGAATTTTAGAATATCTGATATGTTTGAATGTATTGAGAAGAGACTTAATCATGGCAGAAATTTTAGGGGTGAATTGGTGTTCAGTACCTACAAAACTAAGCAAGTAAAAAGCAAATCAATTATTCATGCTAAGGAAGAGAAAAATTTGTACAACAAAGAAAATATGAGAACAGATTACAATGCTTAGTTTTGAATAATCTCCATTTTACATAAATTGTGTTCCAAAAATGGAAAAAGGGAAACCTGACTGTATTAGTTTGATGGTGCTGCCATAACAAAGTACCACAAACTGGGTGGCTTAAATGACAGAAACTTACTATCTCGCAGTTCTGCGGGCTGGGAGTCCAAAAGCAAGGTGTTGGCAGGGTCGGTTCCTTTTGAAGGCTGTGAGGGAGGAATCTCTTCCAAGCATCTCTCCATAGCTTATAGATGGCTGTCTTCCTGGTCATGTGGCATTTTCCATGTATACAGTAGCCAAATCACCCCTTTTTAGAAGAACACCAGGCATATTGGATTAAGCCCACCCTACTGAACTTACTTTAACTTAATTACCTCTGTAAAGATCCTAACTCCAAATAAGTTCATATTCAGAGGTTCTGAGGGTTAGAACTTCAAAATATGAATTTTGGTGAGACACAATTCAGCCCATAACACTGACCAACACATTTCATGGAATTAGTATATCCTTGATACCAAAAATGAATAAGAATTTAATTGAATAAGCACTGATTTGTTACAGTATAATAAAGATATTTATAGGTCAACTTCATGTATTAACAGAGATGTAATAATCTTAAATAACTGAATCCAATAGCATACCAAAAAATTTTATAATTAAGTCAGGTTTATCCTTGGAATAGAAGAATGAGTGATCAGACAGTCTATAAGTACAGTTCACCACTTTAATGGAAAAAAATAGAAAATCACCTGATCATTTCAGATACAAAACAATGTTTGATAAAGTTCAGTACTTACATTTATAATTTGAGAAAACTTTGAAAAAACAAGAAAAATAGCTTAATGTGATAAATAAAACAATTAGGTTAAAATAACAAAATGTAATGTAACATCTTTGTGACTTAGGGCAGAGAATGACATTTTTTTTAAATTGACGTATAGTTGATTTACAATATTGTGTTAATTGCTGCTGTAGAGAAAAATAATTCAGTTATACATATATATACATTTTTTAATATTCTTTTCCATTGTGGTTTATCATAGGATATTGAATATAGTTCTCTGTGCTATGCAGTAGGACCTTGCTATTTATCCATTCTATTTATAAACACTTACATCTGCTAATCTCAAACTCTCACTCCATCCCTCCACCAACCCCCTCCCCCTTGGCAACCACCAATCTGTTCTCTATGTACGTGATTCTGTTTCTGTTTCATAAATAGGTTCATTTGTATCATATTTTAGATTCTACATATAAGTGATATCATGTAGTATTTGCCTTTCTCTTTCTGACTTACTTCACTTAGTGTGATAATCTCTAGTTGCAACCATGTTGCTGCAAATAGCATTATTTCATTCTTATTTATGACTGAGTAGTATTACACTGTATATATGTACCACATCTTCTTTATCTATTCATCTGTCGATGGACATTTAGGTTGCTTCCATGTCTTGACTATTGTGAATAGTGCTGCTATGAACATAGGGGTGTGTGTATCTTTCTGAATTATAGTTTTGTCCACTTATATGCCCAGGAGTGGATTGCTGGATGATATGGCAATTCTATTTTTAGTTTTCTGAGGAACTTCCATACTGTTTTCCACAGTGGCTGCACCAACTTACATTCCCACAAACAGTGTAGGAGGGGAGAATGACTTCTTAAACAAAACTTCAAAAGCATAAATCACAAGTCAAAACAAAACATCTAAACTAAATTTTAACATCAAAATTAAGAATTTTAGTTCAATTGAGAGCACTACGCACAAAGTTCCTACACCTACCAAAATGGGAAAAGATACTTGTGGCATCTAAACCAATAAAGAATAAATTTGTGAACATACAAATAACTCCTAAAAATCAATAAGGTAATAACTCTTATAAAGTGGGCAAGGCAATTTATAGAAGAGCAAACCCAGGAAGTTAATAAGCATTCATCAAGGTGCTCAAAACCATTGGTAATCAGTGAAATGCAAATTAAAACAATTAGATTGGCAAAAAGAGAAAGTTGGATAATGCCAAGTATCAGTGAGGCTATGGGGACAGAGGGACCTTCATACACTGCTAGAGCAATGGTAGGCTGGTGCCAATTTATCAGTACTTAGCCTTACTAAGTAGGCATTTGCCTTATGAGCCAGTAATTCCACTTGGGCATGTATCCCAAGGAATTGATTCTTTGGGTCTATAAGGGGACACGAAAGGGATTTGGAGTGCCCTGGGTATTTATCACTGTGAATGAGAATAGGAAAAATGTGATTGGTACACATCATGAAGTATTATATAACAATTAGAATTAAAGGACTAGATGTTCACACACTCGGTGAAAAAAGTTGGAAACAGAAGAAGATGTATAATACAGTATTATTTACGAAAAGTTAAAAATTATATACACTCAAAAATACATAAAGATATACATAAAACACATTAATCTTGCTGGAGGGAAATGGTAGTGGTATGAGGATAAAATGGGATACATAAATAGAGGAAGGAAGGAAGGAAAGAAGGAAGGAAGGAAGGAAGGGAGGGAGGGAGGGAGGGAGGGAGGGAGGGAGGAGGGGAGAAAGGAAGGGAAAATGGAAGGGAGAGAGGGAGGGAAGGAGGGATGGAGGAAGAAAGAAAGACATATTAGTTAGCTATTTTTGCAATAATAATGCATAACAAATATTAGAATTTCAGTGGTTTACAACAAACATTTATTTCTCATGCATGTGCAGGTCAGCTGGGGGTTGGCTGATCTAGACTGGGAACTTGGTTAAAAGCTACAGGTTGGGGCTTCCCTGGTGGCGCAGTGGCTGAGAGTCCGCCTGCCGAGGCAGGGGACACGGGTTCATGCCCTGGTCCGGGAAGATCCCACATGCCGCGGAGCAGCTGGGCCCGTGAGCCATGGCCGCTGAGCCTGCGCGTCTGGAGGCTGTGCTCCGCAACGGGAGAGGCCACAACAGTGAGAGGCCCACGTATCACACATTAAAAAAAAAAAAAGCTACAGGTTGAGTCCAGATCTGTTCCATATGTTTCTTCTCATTCTCCCTAGACTAGTGGCTACCCAAGGTATGTTCTTCTTGTGATGAAGAGCAGGAGCTGAAGTGTGTGAATTTAACCAGGTTAATGCAATGGGACCAGCATCCTATTGGCTGAAGCAAGTCATATGGCCAAGCCCAAGTCAAGTATCAAGAAAAATGCCCCACCCACCAGGAGGCTACGGCGAGGATGTAGACATATAATACCAGTGTAGGAAATTTTAATTCTTGGAATCAATAATTCCATTTACTGTGATAGGTAGATAGCTGTTATGTGTGTGCGTATGCCTATACATAGATACATAAGTACACATATTCTTAAAAAAACAAAGAAATGAAGAGGAGTTTTGTATGGACAAGTAATGAAATAATCCATAAACTGAGGAGTATGATTGATCACCAGTGTACACCTAAGTTCCAAAAAACTAAACCAAAGCAAAACCAAAACAAACAACGCAAAACGGAACAATATGTGAGTAGAAAGTTCAGACTGAACATCAAGGGTGGCACTGCAAAATATTCTAATTAGTCATCTCCATACTCGTTATAGAGAACAATAGTACAAAGAGAATGTACTATCATCCTTACTTGGAACATGTAAATGTGCTGTTTATTTACAAAAATAAGTGGAATCCACACTGCTAAATAAGCTATGATGTGGCTTTGTTCTAAGCAATGCAGCAACAGCGGGGAGAGTGTCTAAAGCTTTGGACCTCCAATATAAAGTGAGATGAGACCTGTTCTGACACCACTCTATTCTGGGCTGCTTAAGGTACCAAAGCCAGCTCTTTGCTATTACATACACATTTAGCATATCAGAATGAAAAACAAAGATTTTACACAGAGGTTGCTCATGAAAATCTGTTAATGGAAAAGAATTTGGTAGATATGACCACATCTAAATTAAAGACTTCCATTACTGACAAATCAGCAAAATATTGTGAAAAAGATATTTACAAAAGAGACGTGGAATTGGTATCTAGAATATATAAGAAACTTCACAAACAAATAAGAAAAAGAGAGCAAATTTAAAAGAAAAAAATGGGCAATGGACATGTACAGGCAATTGACAGATGGGGAAGTGGAAACAGCTACTATAGTATATGGAAGATATACATCCTCATTAGTAATCAGAGACATGCAAAATTTAAAAAATGAGATATTATTTTCTACCTACCAAATTGGCAAAAATTATAAAGTGCTGGCAAGGATGTGGGGAAATTTCACCCTCACTGGTGGTGAAGTGCAAACATTCTGTATAGCAATTTGAAAGTACTTAATGAAGTAAACTGTGTATATACCCTTACAACTCAGAAGCTCCACTCTTGGGAATAAACTCTAGAGAATCTCTTGCTCAGAAATCCATAAGGAAACATGATGATAGAGTATTGCTGTAGCATTATTTGTGGTACCAAAAAGTTGAAAGCAATCAAGTACCCTCTAGAGAATCTAAGTACCTGTTAGATATCCACTAGGGAAATGAATAAGTAAAACGGGCTCTATGCAAGAATCAGAAATGGTATACGCATCGGTATTGAAATAATCTGTAGGACTCAGAAGCAATGAACTGGATTTATACAGAGAAAAATGTGTAGTTGTCAAAACACTCCTTCAAATGAAAAGTCAGAAAGAGAATGAGATGCATAGCACATTACCATTTATACAACTTTAAGATGCATACAAAAATGACACAATAAAATCTTTCAAATAAACACAAACTAAATAAACACATGGAAGGTGAATTAGAAGAATCTATATAAAAACTCTTTTAAAAAGGTGTTCATGGGAGTGCTAGGGGTATTAGGGATGGAGACCAAGGCAGAAACAAAATAAGATGAAATAAAATAATAAAATAAAATAGGGGTCTTGCAAGAATGACAGTGTTTCATGAATTATCTCAATTCTGTCTACCTCAGATAACAAATAAACAGCCATTTGGGTCCCTCTAACAATTCTCTCTACTTCTTGGAAAAGTGCTATGATCAGAAAGTATATTTTCAAGTCCTTAAAGAAGTCCAGCAGCAGAAAGCAAACTAGAATGGTAGAAAATAATGCCATTTATAGATTCTCTTGGCTAATTATTCATTTATATGCAGCAGTGGAACCGTGCTGGTCTAGAGAGATATTCCATTCGTTTTGAAACAAGTTTACAGCAAATGAGTGATTAAACAACGGCATTTGTGTAAATTAAATCATTTTCGCTTTGTTCCCACGCAGTGACCATCATTTGAGGACTAAACGTCCGATCAAATAACTCTACGTATCTGACCAAATAGCTGATTACCAGGAAATGCGCAGGCTAGAAACGTTCCGACACAAGTTAGGCAGCTCCAAATCTCTCTCAGTCTTCTTTTAAACAAACAGAGACACCGAGAATGGCATGAACCCCAAGCAAGTAGAAAGTTCTGAGAGAACATAAAGGTGGCATCTCAAATAAGTTCAATTAGACACTTCCTACTCATCATAGGGAACAATTAGTATAATGGGATTGCACTGCCCTCTTTATTTGGAACCTGTAACTGTGCTGTTTATTAATAAAGGTAAATGGGACCCATGCTGCAGAATAGTGCTATGGTGCGGATCTCTTCCAAGCAGACCTTCAACATGGGCAGGAAAGAGTCTCTCCAGCTCTGGAGCTCTAATATAAAGTAAGATGAGACCCTTTTTCATCTGGCTCCACGCTATTCTGGGCTGTTTAATGTACCAGCGCCAGCTCTTTGCCACTAGAAGTATCTTTAGCATATTGGAAGGAAAACCAAAAGCAAGGATTTTACATAGGAACTAATCAGATAATTACATGGGTATCCAAAAGCCAGACAGTAAGGGATAGTAAAAACAATATAATTAAATAACTTGACTGAGGGAGGAAGACTAAGGGAGAGGAGTGTCTGCCCCAGAGCCTGGTTGCTGAATACATTTTATCAAAGAAAGAAATCGAAAGGAGACTTTGATGCAGAAGCACATTCACTCTCAGAAGATGGATGGTCCTTAATAATCCCAAACCTCCCCCTTGACCCAGCGTTCTGTTTTCGGCGAGAACTCAAATCGTGATTCTAACTGAAAACAGAACGGCAAGGAAGATGGGGGAGGAGTGAACATTTTCACCACATTCCAGGTCAATTCTTCCAATTCCCAAGGCTTGGGAATGACGGCCACAAGAAATTTAGGATCCTTAAGGATGGCATTCTATAAATACCGATTATTTTCAGTTAACGTTCTTGCTGTCAATATAGCATTTCCATCTGCCACGGTCTTCCAGGCCATTTCTGAAGCTGCCCCAAATGATGCCTCCAAAGAGCTGGCCATCTTTACTTCCAGGTCGCAGATGGTGAGGCTGAGAGGTTAAGTGAGTCGCCTTCGTTGTGAGGCATCAGGTGCCAGTGTGGGATTATCTCTGTGAGTTTCTGACTCTTTGTACCACAAATAAATCTTTCCAGGGTAAAACACATCGTATGGCATCTGCTGAGCAGTGTAGACCTCTTGGGATGTCACATCTACCTGTAGGGGTACCCAGCAGGTGCTCATCTATGGCTCCCCTCGATAACACAGGTGTACATCATATTTATTCAGCAGCAAGAATAGGAGGTTCATTAGAAGAACAAGTGTTGAGTGGGCCCCAGACCTTCCAGGTCACTAACAAGACTGAGACGTGTCATAAGCAAACACATTGGTTCTTAAAAGGTGTCACTTAAGGAGAGGAGTAAACTGCTTGTTATCCTGAGAAGGCAGCATGACGTGGATAGGAAGAGTGCAACCTTGGAATTAGACTTGATTTGATTCTTGTTCTCCAACACTTACTAGCTGAGTGAACCTCAGCCTCACTTTCCTTGTCTGCAAAAGAGAGGAGGGGGTACTAGTGGGGTTATTGTATGTACCCCCCAAACTCCTAACCTCCAGAACTTCCAAATGTGACTTTCCTTGGAAATCGGGTCTTTGCAGATGTAGTCAAGCTAACATGAGATCATTAAGATGGGCTCTAATGCAACATGACTGATGTCCTTATAAAAAGAGGAAAGTTGGACACAGGGAGACATGTGCAGAGGGAAGACATGTGAAGGGACATAGAAGGAACACCAGGTGAAGATGGGGGATTGGAGTAATGAATCTGCAAGCCAAGGAATGTCAAGGATTGCTGAGAACCACCAGATGCTAGGAAGAGGCAAGGAAGGGTATTTCCCCTCCAGGTGTCTGAGGGAGCATGGCCCTCCCATAATCTTGATTTCAGACTTCCAGCCTCCAGAACTGTGAGACAATGAATTTCTCTTGTTCTAAGTGACCCAGTTGGTGGTACAGCAGCCATGGGAGATTAATTCATTGTAAATATTAAAAGCAATTACTTATGTAAAGTACATAGTAGGACCTCAATAAATTCAAGTCCCCTTCTTCAAAGAAAAGGATTTATACATTGGAATGCAGACAAATACTGCTCCCTTTCTCTCTGGAATTCCACTATGGTCTAACCACATGGCAGATGGATATTTGAGTCTGCTGAGAGCTGCCTTAAATTCTATAGATCAGTGCCAGAAATTATCTGGTTTCCTGGGAGGATTTCTGAGTTAGAAAGGACTGAGAACCTAGCCAAAATTCCTAGGTCTGAACTGAAACAGGAAACTCCTGACTGGGACAGAAACTGCCATTTATTGGGAAGAGCTGGGAAGCTTTTCTCCAAGGGGCGCTGGGACATAGTATCAGGCCAAGCCTAACTCCTGCACCCTGGGTTCCACCCACCCCATAGCTTAGGGCCTTCGATACTCACCTGCAGGGTCAGTCCTGGTCAAGCTTCTCAAACTCTGTAACACTTAAAGGAGCATCTGCTTTGAGGGGTGTTGGATGAAGTGGTTGACTATGAACACTGGAGCCAGACTGCCTGCGTTGATCCCATCTCTGCTACTTGCTGTGCATCCTTGGGCAAGTTACTCTCCAAGCCTCAGTTTCTTCCTCTGAAAAATGGGCATAATGATAATAGTACCCAACCCACAGGCTTATTGTGGGGATTAATTAACACAGCCAAAGCATATGGATTGGTCCCCACCCGCTCTCCAATCCTGGCAGCTGATTCCTAATTCAAGCCTGAAGCCCTTATCTTGCTAGCTTGCCTCGTATTCAGTTTCTTTAAAACCAAGACCTATACCAGACTTTCTCTACAATCTCAAACCATTGTCATGGAAGGGAAGCCAGTGTCTGTGGCCCTGCTATCTCCCCAAAGACATCCATGATGCTGCCCACCTGCCAGGTTGTGCAAACGCTTTGAACTCTCTGCCGCTGGGCTCCACCTTCTCATGGGGTCACATGATGATCCTCTGTGTGAACACTTCCAGTGATGGCAAACGGCTGGGCTATTACCTGCCACCTGACAGCCAGAATGGACTTGCTCCATGTCTCAGTAGCTGGAGTGTCCTTCAAAAATCTGCCCAGACACCCACAAGCAGGCTGGATGCCTCCTGTTTGCTCTCACTTCCTGCAGTAAATGGAGTCATGTCTGAATGACAGACCGGATGTTTCCACACCCTGCCAAAATGGAATCTGCTCATTTTGACCACAAAGCTGCTAAACATTAAAAATATGTGGTGACTACACAGGCACTTGACAATGTCTATTTAATGATGACAAACTCATCACACGCAAGACATCACATTTGGTTGAACCAAATCGTGAGATTAAGCAGAATTGGAAAGTCAACATTTGTCAGGCTTTATAAAAGCTTCTCTCATTTTGCAACAGTTATTCTCACTCTTCAATAAGTGGTATTTAGAAAAAACATCAACAACAACAAAATACCAAAGTCAAAAATTAAATCCTGGAGGGGCTTCCCTGGTGGCGCAGTGGTTGAGAGTCCGCCTGCCGATGCAGGGGACACGGGTTCGTGCCCCGGTCCGGGAAGATCCCACATGCCGCGGAGCGGCTGGGCCCGTGAGCCATGGCCGCTGAGCCTGCGCGTCCGGAGCCTGTGCTCCGCAACGGGAGAGGCCACAATAGTGAGAGGCCCGCGTAACGCAAAAAAAAAAAAAAAAATTAAATCCTGGGCTTCCCTGGTGGCGCAGTGGTTGAGAGTCCGCCTGCTGATTCAGGGGACACGGGTTCACGCCCCGGTCCGGGGTGGGGTCCCACGTGCCGCAGAGCGGCTGGGCCCGTGAGCCATGGCCGCTGAGCCTGCGCGTCCGGAGCCTGTGCTCCGCAACGGGAGAGACCACAACAGTGAGAGGCCCCCGTACCGCAAAAAAACAAAACCAAAAACAAACAAAAATTAAATCATTTTCTATTCTTCATTTCCTCAGGATGACTCTACCTATAAAGTATTAGTTAATTTCTACAAACTGAATAGCTGAAAGGGTAACTGATATGAGGAACACTTACGAGCTAGCGAGGCTTGTTTAACATTTGTCTAGTACTAATTATGTTTCAAACTCTGTGCTAATTGCTTCGCACAAATAATATAATTGCATCCTCAGAATACACTTGTAAATTGGGTACAAATGCTATGTTTGCTTTGTTTTTTAACAGATAAGGAAACTGAGGCACCAAAGATGTGAAATAACTTGAACAAGATTCAAAATCGACTTTAGCTGAAATCTGAACCTAGGTCCAAGTTCAGACCCCGTACGATGAAGTTGAAGAAATTAAACTCTTCTACACTCTTCCTTTTCCAGTTGGTTTTGGTTCCTACAGCATGGCAGTGTCCAACTAAGCATGCTCCTTCCAAATGTATTCAGTAGCATTTGCTTGAGAGAGTCCCAGCCGCAAACACTACCCTCATTGTCTCAGCATAATGCAAAGTCACTGTGGACCTGGGCAGCAGAGGCAGGGAGTTCCTTTCCAGCTTCATTCACTAACCCTGGGGGAGGCCGGGCTGGGGAAAACACTAGAACCCAGTTCTCCCAGCCAGCAGCCAGCCTGGCTGGTGGACAGAGGTGGAAAGTGATTGGGATCTGTCTCAGGTGATGGTTCACCTCTGGCTGAGGGAGTCCCTGTAAGCTGATCTTTGGAGATTTCAAGTCCGTTGATGAAAATGGGAATGGAGGAGGGACCTTGGTAAAAATGTTTAGGAATGTAGGCAGGAGATTGGTGGCAAAACTCTCCCCACCCCAATCAAAGGAAATGGCTTTAGGAAGTTGAGTCTCTACCCCTGTTCCTCTTTCCCCTTTATAAATCTACCCTAAATAATCTTCAGGGAATTCGAGCGGTTGCTTTCTCCCTGGCAATGACGGGAATTCCAACTATAGGCCAATTAGAATACACCCAGAGCTGCCAGTAAAATGTTTCACTGACTTCACTTTATTGGTTTCATAAAACAAGTGAAAGAAATCGGAGAAAGTCCAGAGCCTCACCAAGATGCAAGTCTCTTTCTGAAGCAGCTTGAAGCCTGCCCCGTGGGCCCCCCATCTCGCATCGCTTCCTCCACCGTGCTGCTTTTAGCTGCTGCCACCTGCGCAGGATCCTGTGGTATCAGGATACCAGCTCACACACCCGAGCTGTAGTCCTTACTTCCTTGAATATTTGATCTGCGTCCTTGAAGGATTTACTTCCTTTCTCTGAGCCTCAGTTTCCTCCTTTGTCAGTTTCAGGTGATACTCCTTTCATAAGTATCTCAGGCATGGGTGTAGTTTTAGATCTTGGAGAGTGGTCCCTAAGAGATGCGAGGGATTGTCTTCATCCTCTCCCCTCCCCACGTTACACTTCTGTGTTGGTTTTCTCTCAGCGTTTCCAGTCTCAGCATAAATTATCCTTTTGCTCCTATTGACTCCTTACTGTCAGTGCTGCCTGTGTGTGTGTGTTTGTGAATGCACGTGCCCAGCATGTCTGTATCCTTGTCATTCTTTCTTTGTTCTTTCCCCAGGCTTCAGTGAGAGTAGAGAATGGAATGGAATGTCCTTGACCACCTCCCTCCCCCTCACCGGGAGGAGCAGGGCCACCTACTACCTCCCCTCTCCAGCCCCCTCCCCATCCTCACAAGTGCAGCCGATGAAATGAAAGCCGAGGAAGAGTGATTCGATTATTTGCCTGACCTTTGCCAGTGCCGGAACGTAGGGAGGTCCACGTGTTTCCCTCCAATGCCCCTTTGCGGCCTTTCTGAACTTGTCCCCAAAGAAGCCCTCCTGTTCGAATCAGCCTCCGAGGGCTGGATGTTGTTCAAAGCCGAGCGGACCCGCCTCCCAGCACTCCTCTCCACCATCCCCCCTTTAAGCCGCATCGTGTTCACTACAGACAACAATTACTGACAGTAATTAGCTGCCCGGAATAACAAGGACGTTATCTTTGCCCAGCTTTACTCCAAAGGCGCATGAGCAAACCTGACTGGGCTCGAGCACAGTTGAAAATTCCCTTTTAGAATCCTGGGAAATATGACCCTTGCCCCTTCCTTATAACCTGTAGAGCCAATTTTCCTCTTTATTAGGTTGGGTTTTCGGGGTAGAGTACAAAGGGGTGGAGAGAAAACTTGTGTTTAAGAAAGCTGTCACTTTGTCCATAATTTTTGACAAGTCTATCGCTTGACTAGAATGATTTTACCATACACCCTCTCTTTTATGCATTTCTTGGGTTATAATGCTTCAGGTGGCCTTGAAGTTGTCCATATCGAGGCAAAAGCACCAATCAAATGTGCAGCTAGAGAGGGGAAAGGGTGAGAAGTTAAGACTCTATTTAAACTGCCGGAGAGGTTGGGAAACCAACTTACCAAAATAGCAGTATCAAAAAAAAAAATCTGAAAAACAAATTCACCACCAAACAGTTTCTACTGCTCCATTTATTTCAACTAGTGTGGTATTAATAGAACACCTAACAGCAGGGAGTTGGAAAATAAATGTATTCTCACTCACAAGGGAATGACTAAATGACTCACAAATGCAAAAATAAATAAATGGCTCCCTGTGAAAATCTGAAACTATATTACCCTGACTGAAACAACTAAGCATTTTAACTGTAACCTAACATGTTAAATTCAATCAGTTTTATTTGAGGCCATAGATAGATCAAGCGATCAATCTCCATCATCCTGGATTTTTTTTTTTCATCTTCACACTGCTATTTTTCTTCCTATAAGACATTTCAGTTCATTTCCGTGAGCCTTCTTCTTCAGTTTAACGGCTGATTCTCAGACCTAAATAAATAAATAAATAATTCCCCCTTACGCTAGAGGGAATGGGAACAATAGTACAATTAAAAAAAATTGAACAATGGGAACAATAGTTCAATTAAAAAAATTGAACAAGAGTACAATTAAAAAAAATTTTTTTTGAGAAGGGCAAGTCTTAATTCTATGTAGTAAAGAGGAGAAGGGAGGATGTGGTGTGAGAAAAAGGTAACAGGTAGATAAATAGTGCGTGTTATACCTTGTTTCAGATGTTATTTTAAATGTTAACAGGTGCTTCCTCCTGACACTATAAAAAGATCAACTTTCTGTCTCCTTTGTAATTTGTGAACAGGTAGGCCCTGAGGACTTGAATGAGGTCATGCCAATTAACTCACCGATTCCTGCAATCAGAGTGATAATGACATCCTTAGCAACCATCCCATCACTATGGTACCAGCCTGCTGCTCTAAAAGCCCTTTTCATTGGTGCTAGTTTGAAGTTAGGAGGCTGACGCTGTGATCCTGAAAGCCACAGACTGAGAATTTACATTAACGCACCCCTCCATCTCACCAGGGTCACGTCTCTCCTCTTTCAGAAGAGAAGTGAGAAAAAAAAAACTGTTCTCTGGTTCTAAAAGTTAAGGATTGGGGCTTTTCCCAAACACATTATAAATCACTGGTTGGCTCTTTGGAATCATCTCTTATTAAGAGAAGCTAATGAACTTCAGCTTTCAACCTTAGGCCAGCCCGATTACACTGAACACATGTATTCCTTGCATAAAAACTACTTGTTACTGGACTGCCTTTATCAATAAAGACTTTATCAGTTACTTCACAGGATAAGAATTGATACCCCAAAGAAAAACCATTAGCAATATCTAAGCATTTCTTCCCCACAGTGCTTTAAAATTTTTTAGCTCTCTGGAGATAAACTGAATACAAATAAATAAGAGAAGGAGAGAGACCAGGAATGTATAGTTAAAAAATGTCTTGGGTGGGCAAATTAATCTCAACAACCTTCTCCAGCTAGAAACATTGTAGTTTGAGCCAACATTCATTATTCTGAACCTCTCCTATATGCCCCTTGTTATATTAGGCATTTTGGGAAATCCATAAAGATCTAAGACACTTTAGTGTGTCATTTCAAAGAACTTAAAATCTATGTGGGAAGAGAGAGAGGCATCTGAACAATGACAACAAAATTCTGTTTGGGAAGAGAAGGCTTTAAGATGTAAGATTTTCATGGCCATAAGACTCCTTAAAAGACCTCTGACAGTATAAATAATAAAATGAAAGAAAGGAAGGAAGGAAGAAGGTGGGGACAAAGGAAAGAAAGAAGGAAGGAGCAAAAAGCCTCAGAAGCAACCAGAGACTGGAGAACAACTAAACACACCAGGAGGGTAAAGAGAAAGCAGTTGTATGTACCCCAGGGCCTTTGCACTCACTGATCCTCTAGCTGGAATACTCCTTACTCAGGTCTTCACATGACTCGTTCATTTTCATTTTCCTGTGAAAATATCTAACTTTGTGCTTTTTCATTGTTTCTATTCCCCTACTGGAACCAGAGATTCTGTCCATCCTAAAATAATGCTACCACAAGGTAGGTTCTCAACAAACTTACTGAATGAATGAATTAATGGAAAGAGTTAGTTTCAGGGTATGGAAACTGCATATTGGGGGAGACAGTGCCTGGTAAGAGCAACGGACAGCATAACCGAAGTAAGGGCTGTGTTCTCAGACAGATTCCCCAAACATCGATGACAGTGTTGGGTAGGCCTATGACTTCAGAGATGATTTGCAGAGCTGACGTTACCTGTAATGTCAGCAGTTACCATATATTTCTCATTGGAGGATATCAATTCTCCGTTTTCCTAATTGATTCCAGTAACATAGATACCTGAGTGCTGTATACAGCTCGCTGATTTCTGGGCAAACATTATTGAAGTGTCAATATTTGCTCTTCCTCCTAGAGCATCATTTTCAAAAAGACTGAAATTCGTTTGGGGACACTTCTCTTATATTTAATGCATGGGGAGTGCCAATACAAACTAAATCTTCATTTTGTTATTCTTTACCCTTGCTTGATCACAGGGATGGCTTTACTTACCAGCCACCATGACTGTCCTTAGGCGGCTCCAGAACGGCTCCACTGATGCTGCTACCACCATTGATGCTATTGCCACCTCTTCTGATGATCCCTGCAGTTTAGAGAGAGGGAAAGTAGAGTGGCTTGGGCCACAGATGGTCAAGGCTCTCGATCCTACTCTCTGGGCTACTTTAGATATAGCAGCTGACTTTCCTGTCTGGCCTCTTGGTCCTCTGTCTTCAGAGTTAACCTGAGCCACCCTTTGGCCCAAAGTTCAGACTTAAAACACAACAAGGGGGCTTCCCTGGTGGCGCAGTGGTTGAGAGTCCGCCTGCCGATGCAGGGGACACGGGTTCGTGTCCCGCTCCGGGAAGATCCCACATGCCGCGGAGCGGCTGGGCCTGTGAACCATGGCCGCTGAGCCTGCGCGTCCGGAGCCTGTGCTCCGCAACGGGAGAGGCCACAACGGGAGAGGCCTGCGTAACGCAAAAAAATAAATAAATAAAACACAACAAGGAATCATTCTGCTGTCATGTTGTCTAGGCATTATTGTAAGGCTAAACACATACAATCTACTTTGAAATATTCTCTTCCATCGTGGCAAACATGTGAGTTGCTTTTTTGGTGAGTTTGTTTTGGCTTAGAAAGGAAAGACCTGGCCTTGGCAGAATCAGTGCCCTTGAGGCTTGGTCCCCAAGTGTCCTATGGAGATGATTTTATAACTACATTTATTTCCAGATGCAAATAAAGCCATAGTCCAGTGCTTTCTGTCTTCTGGGAAATCCCTGGAGCTTGCATCTCCTGAAGTGTGTGCCCTGCTACCTCATTAAATTAGTGGGTGCTGCTCTAGTCCTGAGCAGTCCCATTTTTCAGGGTTACTTTCTTCCCACTCCCACTGGGTGAGAATCCCAGAGCTGGAATCACACCAGATCAAATCATTATCACGTTCATATAGTTAAGAACATGTTTTGACCAGGACTTTTGATCCTAATGTCCCTGGACCTTTGCGTGCTTTAATTCCTAGACACCGAAGTTGAACATATTAGTAACTGCTTCATTCCTTCCAGCCACGTTCGTGGTAATTGAGGTGCTTCGGAAAATGATGAGCACCTGTGATGATCATGAGTTACGATCTGGTGTGAGGTGCCAAGCAGTAATATTTCTGATTAGTCATCACCAGGCCACCTAGACTTTCCGTGAGTTTACTTATAATTGTGTTTCAGATAATGCTATTCCCAGTTAGGCAGATGATCATTGTAATTTCTGGTAATGAAATGGCTAGGGAGGCCATTCTGTGCTGGGAAGACAGCCAGAGCCCAGCTCTTTATAAGAAACAAGTGTTATGGTCTAGGACACAGAGCTGAAGCCAAAGCGCTAGGTGAACATTTCCAGCACGTGTCAGATTGAGTCTTTATCTAGTGCCCTCTCGCATACTTTAAGACTGATACATTTTCAAAGGGGCATCCCTCCACTTGAAAGCAACTCTGCAGAAAGCAAAGATACTGACAATTTTTCCTTCCCCTTTGCACTCTTTAATGCGCCTGTTGGCCTTCTACGATGGCAAAGTCATTTTCTCACTGTGGTCAATAGTGGTTTGATCAATAACTTACACAACCAGCCTCAATAAATAATAATGGGGCTTTTCTGGTGAAAGTTATTGAAATCGTTGTGGATAAGGGCTCTCTAGATAAGAAAAAGAAAGAAAGAAAGAAAGAAAAGGAATGAAAGGAGCTTCCCCAAAGGTGTGGGCTTGTCAGCTTTCCTCCTTTTCTGTGTTCTTAATATCTTCCATCTCAGGTAACGTTCATCACAAAATCATCACCTGGCTTTAAACATTTGGATCTTTAGGCATTCCAGCTAAAAGCTAAAACCCAGAATCTAGATGGTTTCTCCTCAGTATATCAAGCAGTTTTTCATTCAACCTCGTAGGTATGAAGAGTTTTCTCCTCCATGCTTGGAATATATCTCTGTTGATATATAT